>NC_085140.1:153310721-153610721 GCF_024139115.2 Armigeres subalbatus | reverse complement strand
CTATGGAAGAGTGTCGGATTGATAAAATTGCTCATCGGTTTCGACTTGTGGAAGAGCGTCGAATTAAATGATTTGCACATCGGTTTCGACTTGTGATGTCGAAGACGCTCTGGAAGAACGTCGGATTGATAAATTTGCACATCGGTTTCGACTTGTGATGTCGAAGACGCTCTGTAAAAGCGTCGGATTGAATGTTTTGTCTATCGGATTCGACTTGTGATGTCGAAGACGCTGTGGGAAGCGTCGGAATAAATTATTTGCTCATCGGTTTGGACTTGTAGTGTCGAAGACGCTCTGGAAGAGAGTCGGATAAAATGATTTGCACATCGGTTTCGATTTATGATGTCGAAGACGCTGGATTGACAATAATTGTGTTGTTTCTCAACGGTTTTTACTTAAAAAAAAGTTGAAGGCGCTCTGGAAGAGCACCAGCGGTACATGATTTGTTTTCTCATCGGTTTCGACATGTGATGTCGAAGCTGCTGTGGTAGAGCACTGGATTAAATGTTTTGACTTGTGTCGTCGCAGACGCTCTGGAAAACGCCGAAAAAAAAGTTAATTGTTTTCTCATTAGTTTGGCTTAAACGAGTTAAAATGTCGAAAGAATTCTGAAGTAGTGCCGAAGCAAATGATTCGTTTTCTCATCGGTTTCCACTTGTAATATCGAAGGTGCCAGATTGATTGATTTGTTGTTCTCATCGGTTTTGACTTAACATGATTTGTTTTCGAAATAAATGATATGTTTTCTCATCGGTTCTCTACTTGTGTTGTCGAAGGTGCTCTGGAAGAGTATCGGATTTTTGCAGCTTTTGATGGTGAAGGTTGTTTAGAAGAGGAGCGGATTGTTCGCGTCAAAGAAACGTTAATGCGGTGGACCAGCAGAACGCAACGAATCAATTTTGAATTTCGAAGGTGTTGTGTGAAAGTACCGGACTTATTGGCTTGATCTTGAAGGGCATAGTATGTTTGGTGATCCACCGATATTGTTTTGATTTTCCCATTGGAAGGCCATCAAATAGTATTGGATATGGACTGCCGGATCGAATTCTATTGGTTTTGGATTGCAATGCTGGAAATATTTGCAAAAAAATAGAAGGAATACAGCTGGAGGATCATGAATCTGAAATAGGTGACATTTTCAGGATGTTAAAAAAGGCTGGATTAATTTGCTTAGTAAATATGTATTTGCGTATTTGTATGTGGACTTTGAATTGAAATATTGAACATGGATTGTTTTTTTGGTATTGGTTTTCAATGAAACATTTGATTTTTGATAATGGGTGAGGTAACATGATTATTAGATTTGAGAATTGGAATTGGCTTGGTTGCAAATATTCAATATTATTTTGGAATCAACTTTTGGTTATAAGCTAGATATTGTATTTGAAAGATGGAGTTGGATTAGAATATTAGTTGTGAAAACTGGATGGACAAAATACATAACCATGCACTGGCAGGCATAAATAAAACTTTCAATTAATTACTGTGGAAATGCTAAAGAACACATAAATAGTAAACCGAGAACTAGTTGTAATGCAGAGCCATGAAAGATGGAATGGAAAAAAAACTTGATAATTTTATATGAATGTTTGATTTTAGTATTCCATTATAAAAAAACGTTCCAATGTTGGTCTGGGAATAAAACTTTGTTCATGGAATAGGAATATTGGATTTGCTTTTCGGGTTCATATATTGGATTTGAGTATCAGATTGGAAAATCATATTCCAATTTGAATTAGGATGATTTTGAATATAGGAATTGAGTACGGATATTGGATACTGGATTGTAAAATAAGAAAAAAATGCGATGTAAATAGTTGTTTATGAAAATCCTAAGTCTCAAATGGTGTGAGTGCCTGTGTGAATGTGTACATTAAGTACAGCCTATCCTCCAGAAGTAATGCTGGAAAGCTGTCCCGGGGGGAAATTAAGGTTGGAGCCCAAGGAGGGTTTAGTGGGTGAGAGTCCCACTATCTAACACACTGCTGGTGCTTAATGCTTTTTTCTTCGTAAAAAAAACAATCAGAAAGATGTTCAATTTGCAAAAAAAGAGCTAACCGCGGTGGAGGTTAGTACTCGGATTCTGATGGTTCTTCCGCAAACGGGACCTTGAGGTTGAGGGTTCGAGTCCCTCTAAGATACGTGGATTATTTCCGCGAAATTTCATATCAATTTATCTAATTCGTAACATGTGCTGTGCATATGCACAGCCAAGATATTTAACAAAAAACTTGCAGTGGCCAGAGGACGGTTGGTCAAACCCTTGGACATCTGCTGTCCCTAAAACTCGCAAACTCTAAATATAACAGAATGTGTTGTTTCTATTCGGTAAGGCATCTTTTTATTCGTGCAGTGAATCATTATTATTTTGGAATTATTCATTCCCCGCCGAATGATTGAAGACGATTTAAATATAGAAATGTCATGAATGAAATGGAAACATAACATCACAAATTTCGCAATAGCTACCTTACCATTGATCATTTGCCAGGAAAATATTCATTGGAAACCTTGAATTATCCTGGATTCCAAATTTTTCTTGCAATGCGTAATAACATTTGAAGTAACAAGTTCACAGAAGACAACATGCTTTTAATATTTTACATCAAGACAAAATTTTCAAAACGACTTATCTGCTGAACTGACTTATACGCAAACTAACACCATCAACAGGTAGCGGAATCCTTCCCCTACCTATTGATGGTGTTGGTTTGCGTGGGTGAGCTATCAGATTCGTCAAATCGTCGTTTGAATCTTTGTTTACAAAAGCAGATAAGTCGTTTTGAAAATTTTGTCTTGACATATTCCCTATATTCAAAAGCTCAATGTTCACGTAGCGTCTTTTCAACGCAGCGTGACGGTGGCGTAAAAGGGGGCAGGTTTGCCGCGTTGCCGCGCCAATGCACACCTCCGTTGTTTTAACGTTGCGTGCACGTGGATTTGAAAAAACACAATACGTGGGCATCGGCCCCAACATGTTATGTAATGCTTTGAAGTTTAATTAGGCGTATTATGCATCGGTCATGTGACTGATTTGTATATCTACATATATGCTATTACAAATTAATTGTGTAACTTATTTGAAAGTTCTCAATCACCAGAGACGTGTATGAAAGTAGATCTATAACTTGTTTAGCTCAGATTTGGACCGCGCACACCGTGAATGAAAGGCTGACGAAGACTACGCATCTCAACTATATAAATCTGCAAGCACGCACCGTCGTATCAAGCCACATGTGTTAATATTTTTCAATACTCGACATCATAAAGGAAACGGTTAATTAACCGAAAACCGAATTGTAAACAACATGAACAAAAAATCAATTACTTTTTTCTAAAACAGAAAGCGCAGATTGATATTTACCACATAACATATAGGCATCTTTGCCGTGGAATGTGGTCCTTCCATGATTTTGGAACGCTAGCGAACCTAGCGGCGGAAGTCAAGCTTTACTGAACAACGCGCATTAGACAGAGCAGCACCGCATGCTTTGCTTTCTCTTTCTTTCGCTTTGGATATACGGGATTGCCATTCGTCGATTGTTGATACACAAAGAGCCTACTTTGAAATTTGCAGTTTGTTCTATGATGTCTATCTGTTTTGTGTATTTACTCTACCCTTGGAGGAGTGGCTCATGTTTTCAATTCGATGATGGAGACGCTTGGTTGCTATTCCATCACATGCGTCAAAGATGGACCACGTGGATGCATACCACTTCGTGCAATTACATTTTTGATGGTTGACGAAATTTATACCGGTTGTTGTCGAAACGCAAAGTGAACATTCTAGACACAAACGCCGGCTGGCGACGATTTATTTCAACTTGGCATATTGCTTTCGTGGCCTATTTTAAGCTCAAACGGCAAAGCGAACTCGCGAAGTAGTTCGTAGAGAAACGTTGAACAGATCAGATCGCTTTTTAAAAGAAAAGTGAATTTTCTTTCCTACTCCTTGCATTGTCGGTGGCATCATCGAAAAATTCTTTCATCAACTAGAATTACGTGAACAACAAAAGGTAATTAGTTGGAAGATTTTAGCACAAATTCAATGGAAAGATTGCATTAACTTCCGGTAAATTGACTGTGACATTTATGCGCTTGAAGATGGTTCTAGGATTTTCCTTAGATGTGCATGTGATCTAAAAATACTCGCCCAGTGTGATTGCCAAGGTCTATTAATAAGACAAGTGATTGTGCCTTTTTGGCGGTTGGTTTTTTTTCTGCTTATCTTCCCAGATTATTGAGTCATGGCCAAGACTCCAGCCGTCGGAATCGACTTGGGAACGACATACTCGTGCGTCGGAGTGTTCCAGCATGGCAAGGTGGATATCATTGCCAATGATCAGGGCAACCGCACCACGCCGTCTTACGTGGCCTTCACCGATTCGGAACGACTAATCGGCGATGCCGCCAAGAACCAAGTGGCAATGAATCCAAATAACACCATTTTCGGTGAGTATTGACGTCGTGTTGTTGATTCAGGAAATTTGAGGCGAAACGGAAATCATCGATTAAATAGTTTTGTTCGATTTAGGAAATCATGCTTTGCAAAGCACACAGATGGTTATATTTTTGTCTAACCTCAAGCAAAACGAATATTATGAAGGAATAGTTGTCACATAAACAGTGTTAGTAAAATCATTTTCAAATCTCAAAGCTTACCGGATCACTAATGCATAACAAAATTATATCAAGGGGAGATATTTTTTCAGTAAATTATTGTAACAAAATGTGTTATACCCAAGCAACCAAAAGTTCAGATTTTACTTAAATTTGTTCCTAACCGAACCAATTGGTTCACTTTTGGTTCACATTGAGTTCCAAGCACCTTAACGGAACTTCCAAGTTCACTTTTGCGCTCCCACCATCCAAAAAATACTTAAAATGTGAGCTGATTAAGCCAAAACATTCCCTTTCATCTGAACTTTTGGTTGCTTGGGTAAATTTGGCTGATTAGTTGTTAAAATAACAAAAATCATATCAAAAATTCCTCAAGCCGTAACACAATTAAAACAGAGGCTGATACCTTCATATCAACATTATAACAGACGTTGATATAATAGTTCGGTACAAAAAACTAGTTTCAAGAAAATTGTCTACATCACGGATAAGTATCTGGTACGCTATAACGACAGATTTCCATCCATAATGTAGACAATTAACCCTTAAAAGGCCGGGACGACAGTCACCTCCTTCAAAGTGCTCGTTCTCAGTAAATAGTTGACCAAATTTCATGACCCCGGACTTTTCTCAAAGGGGATTAGTAGCGCTTTTTTTGACATAGGTGCCGCCCCGCTAGACCTCTCCCCGCGTTCATGAGTATCGAAAATGTCTGTGTTGTTTCTTTAATTTTTTCTATGATGGCCAAATTTCTTCAGTAATCAAGTGCAATAAAGTTCTGGCGTCATAAAATAAAGTAGATACATGATATATATCAAGTAGAAGTGATTTTGAACGTTTCCAAGTTATCTGATTACTGTAATTACCGATATTGAAAGCCATATCCCTGATCTAAGATTTATGGTCATATTTCTTAAAATCTGATCACGAAATAAACCAGACAGGAGGGAAAAATATCACAAAAAACTGAAGACATATGTTTAATCAATTTTATGTATTGAAGATACTATTTTGGAACATTCCAGTTCATCCAAAATATCCGTGAGTTCAGGTCTTGAATTCTACCATAGAAGCGAAAGGTAATGTGCACATAAAAATACCCGGAGTACATCCTACTTAGTTCAAAGATATCAAATGACTCATGGGAAATTTTTCTGCGTGTCCCATAGTGACATTCTAGAATGCGCGAATTGTTCTGAAGTTCAGCTCGTAAGACCTACGTTACAACGGCCTCGAAAATGTATTCGGCAGCTATCAAAACCTTTCCCAACAGATCCTTGTATACCTGCCAAGAAACGTTATACCGATCTTTCTGCATTTCAATACATTCAAAGCCATCCAAAACGTTCTTGAGTTCAGGTCGTCAGATCTACAATCAAGTAGAAGCGCAATGCTTGTTTCAAATCAAGCTCAGATCACCCTGCCCAGTTCAAAGAAATCAAATGACTTATTGGAAATGTTTCTGCGGGTTTTGATAGCTGTCAAAAACATTTTGGAGGCCGTTGTTGCGTAGGTCTTACGAGCCGAACTTCAGAACATTTCGCGCATTTTAGAATGTCATTATGGAGCAGGTAGACAAATTTCCAATAAGTCATTTGATTTCTTCGAACTGAGCAAGACGACATGAGCTTGATTTGAAATAAGCATTGCGCTTCTACTTGATAGTAGATCTGACGACCCTGAACGTTTTGGATGTACTTCAGTGTATTGAAATGCAGAGAGATCGGTATAACATTTCTTGGCAGGTTTCCACGGATCTGTTAGGGAGGGTTTTGATAGCTGTCGAAGACATTTTGGAGGCCGTTGTTGGGTAGGTCTTACGAGCCGAACCTCAGAACATTTCGCGCATTCTAGAATGGCATTATGGGGCACGAAGCAAAATTTCCAATAATTCATTTGATTTCTTTGAACTGGGCAGGATGACCTGAGCTTGATTTGAAACAAGCATTGCGCTTCTACTTGATTGTAGATCTGACGACCTGAACTCAAGAACGTTTTGGATGACCTGCAGTGTAAGGAAGTGCAGGAAGATCAGTATAACCTTTCTTGGCAGGTATCCAAGGAGCTGTTGGGAAAGGTTTTGATAGCTGCCGAAAACATTTTCAAGGCCGTTGTAGCGTAGGTCTTACGAGCTGAACTTCAGAACATTTCGCGCATTCTAGAATGGCATTCTGGGGTACGCAGCAAAATTTCCCATACCTCATTTGATTTCTTTGAACTGGGCAGGATGACCTGAGCTTGATTTGAAACAAGCATTGCGCTTCTACTTGAGTGTAGATCTGACGACCTGTAATGTAGGCAATTACCTTTATTCCAGATTGATCATGGGTTCAACTTATACACAAGGTGTATACACTGAATTCTGTTTTTACACGATTTTTTTTACATAATTTTATTTTACAAGTTTTTTTACACGATTTTGATTTGCACGATTTTTAAAAAGTTTCGCGATTTTCAAAAAGCATATTATTTTTTTTTGTGCCTTATCAGATTGTAAAAAAAGAGAGGTACACAGTATAGAATATGTTCATGGCATGTGTTCATGGTCATCTAAGAAATCCCTGAAGTCAGACCTAGAAGTCTACGCACGTATTCATGACATGTGGGTATGATCACCCAAGAGTTCCATGAAGTCAGGCATCAAGGTGCTTTGTGGTACACATAATAAAATGCGTTTATGACATATCGGTATGGTTATCCGAGAATTCCCCGCAGTCAGGCCTTAAGGTCTACACGCTTAATCAGAGATCTATTGGTCAGTTTCAAATATGGAACATGCCCTTTGTAGTACACAAAATAAAATGCGTTCATGACATGTGGGTATGGTCATCCAAGGATTCTCTGAAGTCAGGCCTTAAGGTCCACACGCTTAATCAAAGATCTATTAGCCAGTTTCAAATATATGGAACATAGAACAAATTGCGTTCATGGCATGGTGGTATGGTAATCCAAGAATTTTTGAAGTCAAGCCTTAAGGTCTACACGCGTGACCAGAGATCTATTGGTTAGTTTCTAATAGGGAACATACCCTTTGTGGTATACAAAATATAATGCGTTTATGAAATGTAGATATGGTCATCCGAGAATTCCCTGAAGTCAGGCCCTCAGGTCTACATGTGTAACCGGATATCTATTGATCAGTTTCAAATATACAACATGTCCTTTGTGGTGCACAGAATAGAATGCGTTCATGACATGTTGCTATGGTCCTAAAATTTCCTGAAGTCAAGACTTAAGGTCTACACACGTAACCAGAGAGCTATTGACCAATTTCAAATGTGAAACATGTTCTTTGTGGCAAACAAAATAGAATGCGTTCATGACAGGTGGATATGGTCATCCAAGAATTTCCTGAAGTCAGGCCTTAAGATCTACACGCGTAACCAGAGATCTATCGATCTGTTTTAAATTTCTTTTGTGGCACATAGGAAAGAATGCGTTAATAACATATTGGTGACTTTGAACATCTGTTGTGAACACATTCTATTGTAATTGTTTTTTTTTCCTAAATATTTCTGGAAAACTAAATTCAAAATAGAAAAACCCAAATTAATCCACCTAGCGGTGACGATGCCTTTCTCGATTAAATCAAGATATGCTGAAGGTGGTAACTTCGTTTTTTTTTCAATTCTTATCTATTTTTGGTAGCAATTTGGCAATTTCGTTTTTCTGCAAAATAAGCTATGACATATAAGTTATGACGATCGACACCCCCACCCCCCTTCGCCAAGGCCCCGATGCCATTTTTGAACGATTCCTAAATATAAATAAGGAGATGTATAAAACGAAAACTATATTCAAATTTGCCCTTGAAATCAGCAAACTTCACCATAACTCCACACCACCCATCATACCACACACCATCCAAACCAAACAGCATGTTGAAGCATCAATGAAACCCCTCTTTTTCCCCTTCCAATGTATGACACAAAACAAACGCAAACACCACCATGGCCACGAGCGTACGAACCAGCAGTTAATCGTGTCGTTATCGAGTGCAATTTCTGTTGCCAACGATGAAACTTACAACTGTGAAAATGCTCCGGTAAAGTATAAAGGTTCCCCCAAACACACGCGACGCGACAGTAGCGACGCGATTCTATCGCTTGGCGACAGCGATTCTGTCGCCGTTGGTATGGAAGCGTATATAGAACATTGCTTGCAGCGACCAAACGATGGAATCGCGGCGACTAGTTGTCGCCGTCGCGGCGATGAAATCGCTTAGGTTTGGGGGAGCCTTAATGGCAATAAACATCATCGAGTCGGCTCTACACTCAAAAGCGCGTACGTTGTTCGTCGATTAGTTTTCGTGTTCAACACGTTCCACATTGCAAGCTTTGAAAAGCTTTGCTCGTTGCGTTAGCGTTATCGATATTGCCGTAGCGAGGTTTCTAAACCATCGAGCGAACGTAGTTTATATTATAGCATGGTAGCTGCTCAATGCTCGTAGTCCCGATTTTATGGGAAAAATGGAAAACTGCCTAAACCATTTTCCTTGTCAGCTGCGAACGCATTAATCAATCTTGATGAAATTAAATAGCATGTAATTAGAAGAGTGGCTCTGCGGAATGCAACTTGTTGCGATAAAATCAGTTGAGCCTAAGTACATGAAAACCGTGTGAGTTTTTGAGGTTGAAAAAGTGACCATACAGACACACAAACATACACACACACATACATACACACACACAGACATCACCTCGATTCATCAAACTAAGTCGAATGGTATAAGAAATTTTACTATCAGATGTTCCTGTGAAAAGTTCGTTTTCAGAGTGAAATGATAGCCTTTCGGTACAACTTTGTTGTACGAGAAAGGCAAAAACAATTTTTTTAAGAGTGGTGTTAATGCATAGTAATTAATGCAAAAACATGCAAAATGATAGAAAAAATGCGATCTATTCTCCTAACGTGTTTTTTTACCTTTCTCATGTGATTTTTTCAATACATTTTACGATGTACGAGAAAGGCACCGCTAGGTGGATTAATCTGGTTTTTTTTCTAATAACTGTCTGCAAAGTATGTAGGCATTTTTTTCGTGAAAATAAACATAACTAATGTTGTTATAATTTTGATATAAAATATAACTGGCTGAAAATATAATTTTATCGAATTATCTAATAATAACACACGTTGTTTTTAATAACAACCATTGATAAAATTCATTTATAATTTTGTTATGCATTGCTGATCGGGTACTTACCTACCTGTATTTTTTGGAAAAATGATAGTTAGAAATTGACATTAAGTATTAGTAGACCAGGAATTACGTAAATTAGTGGCAAATGAAAGTCTTAAAGTACGTATAATGTGTGCAGATTATCTCCTGCATTTTTAGCGACTAATTGGTCAATTAAAAGTGATAAAATATCGATTTTACTACCACTACTGAATCAACATCTCATCATGCATGTAACGATTCGTTGCCTTATTCGTATTTTTCCATCTTTCAGATGCCAAACGTTTGATTGGTCGCAAATTCGATGATCCAACTGTGCAGGCCGATATGAAGCACTGGCCGTTCGAAGTCGTCAGCGATAGTGGCAAGCCCAAGCTACAGGTAGAATACAAGGGTGAGAAGAAGAACTTTTTCCCTGAGGAGATCTCCTCGATGGTTCTGGTCAAGATGAAGGAAACCGCTGAAGCCTACCTGGGAACAAAGATTGCCAACGCTGTCATCACTGTGCCAGCTTACTTCAACGATTCGCAGCGTCAGGCCACAAAGGACGCTGGGGCTATTTCCGGCTTGAACGTGCTGCGTATCATCAACGAACCGACGGCTGCGGCTATCGCTTACGGTTTAGACAAGAAGGGAGCTGGTGAAAGAAATGTTCTGATTTTCGACTTGGGTGGCGGTACCTTTGATGTGTCCGTTTTGACCATCGAAGATGGTATTTTCGAGGTGAAGTCCACCGCTGGTGACACCCATTTGGGAGGTGAGGATTTCGACAACCGTATGGTGAGTCATTTCGTAGAGGAGTTCAAGAGGAAGCACAAAAAGGACCTTTCGAGCAACAAGCGTGCGTTGCGACGTCTGCGTACGGCTTGTGAGCGAGCCAAACGTACTCTGTCTGCTTCTACTCAAGCCAGCATTGAAATAGATTCACTGTTTGAGGGTATTGATTTCTACACCTCGATTACACGTGCCCGTTTCGAGGAGTTGAACTCTGATCTGTTCCGTGACACCATGGAACCGGTGGCGAAGGCTCTTCGTGATGCCAAGATGGATAAGGGTGGCATTCACGATATCGTGTTGGTTGGTGGTTCAACTCGTATCCCAAAAGTCCAGAAACTGTTGCAAGATTTCTTTAATGGCAAAGAGCTGAACAAATCGATCAACCCTGATGAAGCTGTTGCTTACGGAGCGGCTGTACAGGCTGCCATTCTGCAGGGTGATACATCCGAGGCCGTCCAGGACTTGCTGCTTCTCGACGTTACTCCATTGTCCCTTGGTATTGAAACTGCAGGAGGTGTTATGACTGTTCTTATCAAGCGTAACACCACTATCCCTACCAAGCAAACCCAGACGTTCACTACGTACTCAGATAACCAACCTGGGGTTTTGATTCAAGTCTTTGAGGGTGAACGGGCCATGACCAAAGACAACAACTTGTTGGGCAAGTTTGAGCTGAGTGGAATTCCACCGGCACCAAGAGGAGTTCCTCAAATTGAAGTTACATTCGACATCGATGCTAACGGTATCATGAACGTATCTGCCATCGAGAAGTCGACCAACAAGGAGAATCGAATCACCATCACCAACGACAAGGGACGACTCAGCAAGGAGGACATCGATAGGATGGTCAACGAAGCCGAGAAATTCCGCAATGAAGATGAAAAGCAACGGGAAAAGATTTCTGCCAAGAATTCGCTTGAGTCTTACTGCTTCAACATGAAGTCCACCATGGAAGATGCTAACGTTAAAGACAAAATTCCGGAATCTGACAAGACGTTGATTATGGACAAGTGCAACGATACCATTGCTTGGCTGGATGGTAACCAGACTGCGGAAAAGGAAGAGTTTGAACACAAGCAGAAGGAGCTGGAAGCCGTTTGCAATCCAATCATTCAGAAGTTGTACCAGGGAGCGGGTGGAATGCCAGGAGGAATGCCCGGAGGCATGCCAGGAGCTGGAGCTCCGCCACCAACCGGAAGTGCAGGACCAACCATCGAGGAAGTTGATTAAACCTGGTTTTTCGGAAGGGATAGTTCTCTAAATTATTTCAATAAATGACCAGTGATTTACTGAATCCGTTTTCTTACCTTTTTATTTATTGTGGAAACGATCGTAACATTTGTCTCGATTATACAGATTTCGACTTTGCGTGGATCACGTGGTCAGGAGTAATTCATTCGTACAAAAAGTAATTCTGCAATAAATATCTCGTCGCGTTTCGTAGCACAGCTGGGTTGAATTCTGCCTTTGACTTTTGCTTTCAGAAGTGCGCACATGTTTGCTTGTATTTCTCTGGAACAGACTTGATGCAGAATGATTATTTGCCTAAATATAAATGTCTTAGCTTTTTATTTATTTTGTCCTCCTTGCCAGTTTAGCTTCAGTTTTGTATATAAATTCTTATAACCTAGACTGCTCCTCGTAACGAGTATTCGCTATAAACTTTATTCAATAATTTGTCGACAGCCATTTTTTTTATTCCACATACACCAGCAAATTTGATGTGTCACGATACTGATCAATAAAAACGCATTGAGAGGAAGCAAATGAACAGATTGGTCACTTTTGAATCAAAATAACTAACAAATTTATGTAAACTAGCAGGAATTATTTTCCATTTATTATTTTGTTTTTTTTTTTACATTTTTGAAATTTTCTTCGATTTGATTATATACAAATTGCAGATTCAATATCCTTCCGTTTGCAGATCCGTTCGGTTGCTCTTAGCGTTTAGGTTATGTGTGCACTTATGTGATTCGCATTGTGAACATCTTCGATTTCATTAGCCTTCGGTTGTTATATTTCTGTGATGATCTGAATTTCAGAGTGCGTGTTTGTCTTTTATATTAGTTTTTATTCCTACTGCACTTTTAATATATCAGTCTATGTTTGTATCCATCTTGATGAGTCATTCCGTTTAGCATTTGTTGGTATACAGAAGAAAATATCGTTCGAAGAATTCTCTTAGAAATTAGAGGAAACTACCATTTCAGTAGGATTGATTCAATTATTGCCAAAGGATTTTTCAAGTCAACTGTGCTGTAAATATGGTCTGAGCAGAATAGCATCTAGAATGTTTATTTCAGATATTTTTTCTGTTAAAATAACTTCTGTCATTTCCTGTCATTGCACTTTTTTCGCATTCGAAACAGCCTGACGATTGACTGAAAATTGAGAAAACTTGCGATACTGATTCATTGTACTTCAATTAACAGTCCTTTCATTAGTTCAATACTGCTCACTAGCGCCATTTGATTCATGATTTGTGTAAATCTGAACAACCAGATTTTTAATCGATGAGTTACCGCTGTGCTTTACACGCTAAAAATGAACTACTCAAAATTGAGTCGAATCCGACTCATTTTCATTAAAAACGGGACAACTCAAAATTTGAGTAAAAGATACTACTTCAATAAAATGATGATTTCGCGAAAGTTAAGCTTGGCCTTCCATCAATTTTAATACGACAGATGCGAATCAAGTTTATCTATCTATCTAAGTGCATTTTACGACAAACAGACTCCTAGTTTAAGTGCAATCATCATTTTATTGAAGTAGTATCTTTTACTCAAATTTTGAGTTGTCCCGTTTTTAATGAAAATGAGTCGGATTCGACTCAATTTTGAGTAGTTCATTTTTAGCGTGTATGAATTTACCTGTGGTAAAATACTTCAACAAAAGAGGAAGTCATTTACACAAAAAAAATCTGCATGTTGTTTTTGAAATAGATTTTAAATAACTTTCAAATGACTGATTGATGATTTGCTGTAGCATGATGATTTAATATGGCTTGATGAAGAAGAAGAAGAAGCACAAAGATGATATTTGATACAAAACGCACGTTAACGCATACGAATAAAATGTTCGAAACGTTTATAAAAGTTTAGCAGTTGACTTTTGTTCTATTGTATAATAAAACACAACATTATTTTTATTTTTGACATCACCACTGGCGGATCCAGAGTTCTTGTAATTGTGGGCACCAGCAATTTTGGTATAATCAGTCGTTGTTGCCAATATTATGGAATTATTTGGCAAAAAATCTAGGAATACCTTGAGATGTTTCTCCAGAAACATCCAATTCCTGGAAGTCCTGTGAATATCCGAAGAAGTATGAATGTGGATCGACTGTAATCTACATATTTTGGGCAAGCTTCTTGGTACTACCATCCACGCACGATTGTGAAAAACAAAGCCCTCAAAATATCGAGATTACAGGCAATCCATGATCATACTTCTTCGGAAATTCTCAGGAATTCTTTTGGAATATCCTTCAAGAGTTATTTCGGAAACTCTACCAGCGTTTCCTTAGGTTTTATTTAGAAAAACCTTAAAGACATTTTATGAAAATACCTTAAAACATCTTCAAGAAAAAGCTCCAGGAACTCTTTCAGAAATTCATCCAGTAATTTATTCTAAAATTCTTCTAGGAGTTACTTTGGACATTCTTTTAGAAATTCCTCCAGGGATTCCCTCGGAAATGGAACTCGCAAATTTCTTTAGAAAAACTTTTGGAAGTTCCTTAAGGAATGCTTCCGGAAATTCCTTTAAAAATTTCTTCAAAATTCCTTTCATGGAATTCATTGAATCTTTCATAAAAAATGTTTCAGAAATTCGTACAGAAATTGTTCCAGGCATTCATATGGACATTCCTCCAGGCATTCCTCCAAAACCCTAGGATGAAATGCTAAGAACTTCCTCATAACAATCCGAACAAACTTTTAAAATAATTTAAAGACGAATTCCTGAAGGAATTTCCGACACTAATAAATTTTCTTATTCAATTGCTTCAAATATTATCTCTAATCAATAAACCCTCTGGAAAGATATTATCATTTGAGCATATGATGATGATCCTGATAGCCAGCGCCTACAATTCCTAAAACTCGTGTGCTTGAACGCTTTTTTATGGCAAAAAGAGTTGCCCCAGAATTTGAGGCCAAAATATTGAAGTTTAGAGGTCGCGCAAAGGCCTTTAAGGTGATTTTTTGACCATTTTTTTAGACTTTAATAAAAATAATCATAACTTTGGCAATTTTCATCCGATTTATAATCAATTGTAATTAATCTCTCAGCTGAAAGTGGGACTTAATCTCAGCAGCTGGAAGTGGCACTCCCAACGGAAGAGCAGCTAGGCGCAGCATCTCTTGAAGATGGCTGGAGAGATATTCGATCCACCATTGGAAGCACCGCAACCGCTGCACTAGGCACGGTGGCTCCGGATCAGAGAAACGACTGGTATGACGGCGAATGTGAGCAGTTAGTTGAGGAGAAGAATGCAGCATGGGCGAGATTGCTGAAACACCGCACGAGGGCGAACGAGGCACGATACAAACAAGCGCGGAACAGACAAAACTCGATTTTCCGGTGGAAAAAGCGCCAGCAGGAAGATCGGAGGAACTGTATCGCGCTAATAACGCACGAAAGTTCTATGAGAAGTTGAACCGTTCACGTTAGGGCCACGTGCCACAGCCCGATATGTGTAAGGACATAAACGGGAACCTTCTTACAAACGAGCGTGAGGTGATCCAAAGGTGGCGGCAGCACTACGAAGAGCACCTGAATGGCGATATGGCAGACAACGGTGGCGGTATGGTAATGAACCTAGGAGCACGCGCGCAGGACATGCGACTTCCGGCTCCGAATCTCCAGGAAATCCAGGAGGAGATCGGCCGGCTGAAAAACAACAAAGCCCTGGAGTTGACCAACTACCAGGAGAGCTGTTTAAACACGGTGGTGAATCACTGGCTAGAGCGCTGCACTGGGTGATTACCAAGGTTTGGGAGGATGAGGTTCTGCCGCAGGAGTGGATGGAAGGTGTCGTGTGTCCCATCTACAAAAAGGGCGATAAGCTGGATTGTAGCAACTACCGCGCAATCACATTGCTGAACGCCGCCTACAAGGTACTCTTCCAAATTTTATGCCGCCGACTAACACCAATTGCAAGAGAGTTCGTGGAGCAGTACCAGGCGGGATTTATGGGTGAACGCTCTACCACAGATCAGGTGTTCGCCGTACGTCAGGTATTGCAGAAATGCCGCGAATACAACGTGCCCACACATCATCTATTTATCGACTTCAAAGCCGCATATGATACAATCGATCGGGACCAGCTATGGCAGCTAATGCACGAAAACGGATTTCCGGAAAAACTGATACGGTTGATCAAGGCGACGATGGATCGGGTGATGTGCGTAGTACGAGCTTCAGGGGCACTCTCGAGCCTCTTAGAAACGCGTAGAGGTTACGGCAAGGTGATGGTCTTTCGTGTCTGCTATTCAACATCGCTTTGGAGGGAGTAATACGAAGGGCAGGGATTGACACGAGTGGTACGATGTTCACGAAGTCCGTCCAGTTATTTGGTTTCGCCGACGACATTGATATCATGGCACGTAACTTTGAGAGGATGGAGGAAGCCTACATCAGACTGAAAAGCGAAGCTAAACGGATTGGACTAGTCATCAACACGTCGAAGATGAAGTACATGATAGGAAGAGGCTCAAGAGAGGTCAATGTAAGCCACCCACCACGAGTTTCTATCGGTGGTTGAAGAATTCGTGTACTTGGGCTCACTGGTGACCGCCGATAACGATACCAGCAGAGAAATTCGGAGGCGCATAGTGGCTGGAAATCGTACGTACTTTGGACTCCGCAAGACGCTCCGATCGAATAGAGTTCGCGGCCGTACCAAACTGACTATCTACAAAACGCTTATAAGACCGGTAGTTTTCTACGGACACGAGACCTGGACGATGCTCGTGGAGGACCAACGCGCACTGGGAGTTTTTGAAAGTAAAGTGTTGCGTACCATCTATGGTGGGGTGCAGATAGCGGACGGTACGTGGAGGAGGCGAATGAACCACGAGTTGCATCAGCTTTTGGGAGAACCATCCATCGTTCACACCGCGAAAATCGGAAGACTGCGGTGGGCCAGGCACGTAGCCAGAATGTCGGACAGTAATTCGGTGAAAATGGTTCTCGACAACGATCCGACGGGAACAAGAAGGCGAGGTGCACATCGGGCAAGGTGGATCGATCAGGTGGAGGACGATTTGCGGACCCTCCGCAGACTGCGTGGTTGGCGAAGTGCAGCCATGGACCGAGCTGAATGGAGAAGTCTTTTATGTGCAGCACAGGCCACTCCGGCCTCAGTCTGATAATAAATGAATAAATTAATCTCTCAGTATTAAATTTATGAAAACTTTGTGGAACATCATAATATATCTTAAAATCAGCTTCTAATGTTGGTAATATGCAGATTTTGATAAAAAATTTTTCTTTTTCTAAGAAAAATCAGTTTTACAAACGCTCTAACTTTGTCAAATATCAACCAAATTCGGATTTTTTTTATATGAAATCAAAGAGAATTTTGTATTCAATTTTTTCTAAGAACACACTGGGCCAAACCATTATTTGGTAATGTTTCAAACCAAATACTGCAAAGCAATTTTTCTATTGAACAAGGACGCCATAGTTTTATTGTTTTTATAGTAAATTTTGAATATAATAGTTCCTTTTCATATGGAATTATACCGTAGTCGCATAGAACTGATTAAGCACAGTAAATTAGCAGAAAACTGAATTATCTGTAAGAATTTCATTATGCTTTACTGTTTTGAAGTTTTAACAATGTTATATGACATAATGAAATGTTGTTTACAATGATAATTATACCACGAGTAAAATTTTGAAACGAGTTAATTGTAATTATAAATAATCTTATTAAATTGGTGACGAACTATTTTTCTAAAAAAAACTTTTGAAGTAAATCTACTTATCATTCGAATCAAAATCAACAAATATCCTTTATTGGAAGTCTTTGTTTCATAAAGGTCGTAAACTCGCAATTCAATAGATAGCTGAATGATGATAGAAACGATTTACATTCCACATTGTACCATAATTATAATGGTATTGAATTATAATCACGTTAGGTATATGAAAACGTGTTTGCCTTTCTCGTACAACAAAGTTGTACCGAAAGGCTATAGGATTACTCCAAAAATGAACTTTTGATCGACTCAGCTCGACGAACCGAGGAGATGTCTGTATGTGTGCATGTGTACAAAGTTTGTAGACACACTTTTTGGAGCTTAGCATCATCCGATTTACTCGCAAACAAATTGCATTCAACGGGGAATGCGGTCCCATTGTTTGCTATTGGAAATTCGATCGGACACTGCATTTCGGAATTATTGAAAAATTATTGTTTTTTCCCAAGGGTTCAAAATTGATTTTTGTTTTCAAACATGGTGACAATAAATAGTAAAAATAAAACATTGTCAAATATTAGTTTTCGAAATTCAGTTTGTTTTAAAAAATAGAATACAGATTTCTCTTTGATTTCATATAAAAATATACAAATTCGGTTGATATTTTACAAAGATTAGCGCTTGTAAAACTGATTTTTCTGATTTTTATAAAAATCTGTATATAACCATCATTTGGAGCAAATTTCAAGAAATATGATGTTCCACAAAGTTTTCATAAATTCAATACTGAAGAGATTAATTACAATTTATTGTAAATTGGATAAAAATTTCCAAAGTCATGATTATTTTATGGAAGTCTAAACTTGATGGTCAAAAAATCACCTTAAAGGCCTTTGTGCGACCTCTAAATTTCAATATTTTGGTCTCAAATTCTGAGGCTACTCTTTTTTTTGCCATAAAAAAGCGTTAAGCGTTCAAGCACACGAATTCTTGATTTCAGAAACATTCGGAAAAATAAGCCGCACCCTATTGTACACGTTGCGTGGGCATTGCTACAACATGTCTAAGAGGCAACTCAAGATAAGTTTATACCGTCACTGTCATGAACCATTCGAAAGAATTTCATACGACATACGAAATTTCAACGGCATGAATGTGACATGTTTATTGGGAATTGGGACGCTGTTCTTCAAGAAACCGACTTTAACCGACACAGATAAAAATATATTCTAATATGATTTTAAACGTATTTTTATGCTCTTTTTTGGAGCATGCAAATAAACACTTGACAAAGACTTGACAATTCTTCCATTTACTTCTACTACAATCAACTTTGTTTGTATCAACAGATACGTATTTCGTCGATTACAAAACACTGAACAAGTTTTCAAGTAGAAAGCGAAATATGTATTTGTTGATACAAACAAAGTTGATTATAGTAGAAGTAAATTGAAGAATTCTCGCTTAACTTTTCAAAAGGTTACTATGTCTGAAACTCGTCGTGGGTCGTGGGATCAAACCCCACCGAAGGGGCGGTTACCCTCCAATACCTTTTCCGAACTAAATCTATCACATGTTGTACATATGCATAATCAAGTTTCAGACATAGTAATTAATGTCCACTCCGGGTGGCTTAATACCCGGCATATAGGCAATTAAATTTGAATGTACTTTTCAAAAGGACCTAAGTAACATTTTTTCCATGATTTAATTTGAATAGCGCAATCAACAGAAAAACATGAAAGCTTTTGATTGCAGTACTCAAATTAATTCATGAAAAAAATGTTACTTAGGTCCTTTTGAAAAGTTAAGCGAGAATTGTAAAGTCTCATAACTGGCAAACATTTCTTCTAAGACGCTCTTAAATAATTTATAATGTTACTGTGCATTGTTCCCAAATGTCTGTGAAAATTTATCCTGCTTAGATGACGAAAAGAATAGACACGACAGAATTCCGCACTCGAAGATCATGTTTGAACCATATTGTCATGCTTCGTAGAGCTGGTTAGCGAATTCCCATAGTTCAAATGACATTCATTGACTGCGAAAAAGTTTTCGATTTTCTATAAAAACAATAAAGTCCGTTGTCTCAGCACAATGGGATATTAGCGTTGTCAGATTCTCAAATTCTAAGTTACGTCGTTTGATACCCAAAAATAACAGTAGAATTTTCAAGGTTTGACCTAGAAGAATTATGATATCCATTATGACATAATTCTGGTGATAAACGGTACCTTTTGAACAATTCCGAGGGTATACTTCGTTAGGCTTGAGTCACCTTGAGTATATTAGTCATAAATACGTTGGGCATTATTGAGAGGGTCAAACGTAAAGGGTTGTAAGTGACAAAAAGTTAGTTTTGAGAAAATGGGTGCAAATTTTTTTCAATATTTTTTCGCTTCCTACAAATTGTATGGAAGTTTAAAAAATTATTTAATTTCTGTAAATTTTTACATTTTCCATAAACATTGTACAAACTATATCAACATATTGCCGCAAAGCTCTAAATCCAAAGCTGTAGTCAACTCATTTTTGATCAAGATCACTTACACCCATCACCCCCGTTAACTGACTATAGGCAAAATATATGTCAGGCATCAGCCGTAGGCGATGGATGGTTTTTGGCAGTATTTTCATTTTGTTAAGAAAATTATTTTGAGCTTTTTAGTGGAATGTCTTCACTTGTCATAAGACGAGTTTGTACAAAGTGGTGTTTAAGTGGTGGAATTCAATGGCGTTGTACAAACTCGTCTTATGACAAGTGAGTATTTCCATTTTTAAATGAAACGCAAATTATCTAGATTAATTTTTTTTATGTGCCTAGATAATTTTACGAAACGGAACGAGCTATCGTCAAATATCACGCGTATACAAATTGGTTTTATTTTTTAAAGAATTTCTGTGAGCCAAGTGGGAAAAAAATCGAACAAAAATTTTTGACATCCGTCCAGGGTTTGCAGAAATCGCTCTCGGTAGATAACGAACATAAAAAAAAGAGAGGCGAAAACCTCTTCAAATCATAACAAGCCATGAAAACAAAACAATCGCACTTGTATAATACAAGTTGGAAAAACTGATTCGGTTAGGGAGCCCCCACCGAGGGGGTTTGATAAAACACGTTTTTCTCGCTCATTTTATGTTGGGGACCGAATTTTTTTTCGCACAGCTGTGTAAAACAAGTGTAAATGCATCATCAGAACCGGTGCCCCCGCAATTGGGGCTAAAGAAATTTATCATGGGTTGAAGCCCCCAGAATCAGTTCATTATCGTAACAGTTACCGAAAAACGTGTGTATGTACGATCAAGGAGCTAGACTGTACTAAAGTGGCGCTGATCAGCACGGCGTGCCACAAGTTATCCTTTTTACTCTCCCGCTGTTCTTATGCAACGCAAATAGTGACGTCACTATTGCCAAGGAGCTGCTTATGACATAAAGAAGAATCAAGAGTGAGGATTTATGTCTAGTGTAGCGTACACACCAGTCAAGCAGTTTGACCAACATTGATTCCACCTCCAAATGCAACCAAAGCATTTTCTTGGGGGTGGAGCCAATGTTGGTCCAATGTGTTTGAGCGTGTGTACGCTACATAACGTTCATTATATGCCTAAAGTATACGGGAAAGTGAGGAGACGTGATCCCTTTGGAGACTTGACCCCCCTGTTTTACCGAGGATCCTAGTTGTTTTCTTCTAGCGTGTATTTTAGTATAGAAACTCTGGACAAGTCACTGGATGTCAAAATCAGAAAAATTGTATTCGCGATGCTCACGCGTTGCATGTATAGTTTTCGACCTCTAAAGTTGAACGGTGACTGGCGTTAGTTGATTGATTGGGAAAATTCCGAGATTATTTGGTCACAAAATTGGGGACGGTTCGTCGCTTTAACGGCGTTGAAGTCAATTTTATGTTTGTATGATTGCATGTTCATAGAAGTAAAAATACTAAGTTAATATGATAATCTAAGTCAGTGTCGCTCAGCATTTTGGGCGTTTTTTTTCCTTAATTTGCTTGTCACACAATAAAAATGAGCTTTCACTTTACAAGTTAGTACTTGGACGAAAGCTTTCAAATATATCTATCAGCTGAGGATATTAAAACGAATATTTGTGTTAAAATCACTCCGTGCGACTTGATCAAAGGAAAATCACCTTGCGGCCCGCGGGCCGCACCTTTGTTTTGCTTTGATTGTTTCGTACGGAGTGAATTTAACACCTAAATCCGTTTTATTACCCTCAGCAGATAGATATATTTGAAAGCTTTCGAACAAGTGCTAATTTGTATGGTCAAAGCTCATTTTTATTGTGTGAGAAGTAAGGAAAAAACGCTCAAAGTGCTGAGCACCACTGATCTAAGTTCTTACGATATCTGAATGTCCCCATAAGTGTTTTTCAGGCAAAAATGGGCCTCCCAGGGAAAACGGTAGGTAGCGATATTGAAAACTGTTCAGCAGCATATAAGCATAACAGCATATGGAGACGCATGGTACATTTGTACAATGATTCGTCTTGTGACTGAACTTGTTATGCAAATTTCACCTATTCCGTTTAATTAAATAAAATGCACAAGTTTGTGCAAACATTTGTATGGCAACTTGTATTAAGGGAAACCTTAACCTAATTACTTGTTGTAAAACTCACAATTCTTTCGCGGCTGTCTCATTTTGCTTGTCACACCATAAAAATGAGCTTTCACCTTACAAGTTAGTACTTGGACGAAAGCTTTCAAATATATCTATCAGCTGAGGATATTAAAACGAATATTTGTGTTAAAATCACTCCGTACGACTTGATCAAAGAAAAATTACCTAATTACAGAATGTAGAAGATAGCGATTTACCATCTTCAATGAGGGTAAGATTTACAGATTCAGAAGTACTTCATAACGAAAATCAGCCCAGCATGTTCATTGAAGTCCCTAGAGACCTTGCGTATAATATGCATTTCAAATTAGTTCAATGCAGATGTTCTAGGTTCTCCAAATTGTTCTGGAGTTTAGTTCAATCGGTCTACCAGGTCAATCACCCCTGGTATCAAACCGAAATCAACTAAGCATGATCATACAAGTCCCTAGAGCCTTTGCGTACTATACTCAGCTGGTATCAATTCGAAATCAACCATTCATGTCCATTCAAGCTCTTGCGTATTATGCATTTCAAATTATTTCAATCCAGATGTTCTAGGTTCTCCAGATTGTTCTGGAATACAGAAAAAATGATCTACCAGATCAACCACTCCTGGTATCAAACCGAAATCACCCCAGCATATCCATACAAGCCCCTAGAGCTCTTGCGTATTATATGCAGTTCGAAGTAGATTGATGCAAACGTTCCAGGGTTTCCAAATTGTCAAGTGCGAGTGAATAATTTGCAATTTCGGAGACATTATTCATCTCATTTTGTTATGACTCTCTATGAGATTGCTCACCAAGCATTCGTCATTATGTTGTGACTCATTTTGTGGATTGACAACCGTACTTATTTTTAGGAAATCTTTTTAGTAACTTTTCCTAACATTGACCAAATACAATTTTTTTCACAGCAAAAGCCATAAATATACAAACTGATCTGTACCCCCGTAAAGCTGGTAGATCACTTTTACGTAGTGTTTTACGGTGTAAGATCTACCAAACCGAGCCCTAGCTTAATCCATTTTTCAAGCTAGGGCAATAAGTTGTGGTATTTCAAGGATTTATCGTATTTAGTCCTCTCTACCAATTGCTGTTTTTGAATTATAACAAAATTAAATTTATCCTGCACATGGTTGAAAAACTCAAGTTCCTCTCGTTTGAGACTAAATTGTATGCAGCGGAAACAGATTTTCTAGCAATTAGTTATAAAACCAGGGCCCATTGACCTAGGCTGAACTAACTGCTGGAAAAGGTTTGAGCTACGGTTCTATGGATGTACTAACTCTTCATAAACTGGTGAACAATGGTAGTTCGAGGAACACACGGAAATTCTTGTTACTGAACAACTTCCCTAGATTGAAATGGTCTTGTAGATAGAGCTAAATCTCGGGTTTGTAGCTTTACTGGTGATATTCTAGAAGCAAGACAAGGATGTGGCTGGGGATCCGATGCATGGCCAATCAACAGTATTACTGTTCTGTTTTTTCAAGGAAAGATTTGATAAGGGGCGCGCCTTCAATGAGTGGGCACAGTGGGGACACTTGATTCCTCTTAATAATTCACCTATACAAAAATTTGGTGATACAATAATAAAAAATCCAGATTAATGCACCTAGCGGTGATTGGCCCTTTCTCGTGCATTAAAAAAATAGTACATATTTTGGTCATAATTTCCAAGCCCATAGTCTGATCCGGCCAATTTTCAAAAGGAAATAATTTTGCGTCGAATGCAATCTGTTGCAAAGAAATTGGTTGAGGGGAAATTTAAAAAAGTGAGCTAGACTTTTTTACGCGTTTTTTATGAGAAAAAGTATTTTGACATAACTTTGAAGCCCATTTCCGATCCGGTTAAATTTTAATAGGAAACAATGGGTCGAAATACTGCGTCGAATGCAACTTGTTGCAAACAAATTGGTTAGGAATAAGTTCCAAAAAAATGAGTAACACTTTTTAGGCGATTTTTCGATGAAATTTTTTTTTTTTTGATTTCTTTGTAAAAAACATATTTTGGCCATAACTTCCAAGCCCATGATCCAATACGGCCAGTTTTCAATAGGAAACAATGTGGCAGGATACTGCGTTGAGGGTAAATCGGTTGAGGGTTAGTGAAAAAAAGTGATCTGAACTGTTCTATACGCTTTTTCATGCGAAAAAGTATTTTGGTCATAACTTTCAAGCCCATAATTCGATTCGGCCAATTTCCAATAGGACAGGATTCTGCGTCGAATGCAGCTTGTTGCGAAGAAATCGGTAGAGGGTAAGTGCAAAAAAAAAGTGGTGCGCACACATACAAGGACATCACTTCAATTCGTCGAGCTGAGTCGATTGGTATATAACACTATGGGTTTCCGAGCCTTCTTTAAAAAGTTTGTTTTTGGAGCGAACATATAGCCTTTACGTATACCTTGTATTTATACGAGAAAGGCAAAAAGTATTTTGGCCATAGTTCGATCTGGCCAATTTTCAATAGGAAACAATGGGACAAGTTTCTGCGTCGAATGCAACCTGTTGCGAGTAAATTGATTGAGGGTAAGTGTAAGAAAAGTGAGTTAGACTTTTTTACGCGCTACTCCATGAAAAAAGTATTTTGGCCATAACTTCCTAGCCCTAGCCAATTTTCAATAGGAAACAATGAGACAGGATTTTGCGTCGAATGCAATCTGATGCGAGTAGATCGGTTAAGGGTAAGTGCAAAAAAGTGAACGAGAGTTTTTTACGCGCTTCTTCATGAAAAAAATATTTTGGCTATAACTTGCTTGTCCATAGTTCAATTTGGCCAATTTCCAATAGAAAACAAGCTTCTACGTCGAATGTAAACTGTTGCGAATAAATCGATTGAGGGTAAGTGTAAGAAAAGTGAGTTAGACTTTTTTACGCGCTTCTTCATGAAAAAAGTATTTTGGCCATAACTTCCTAGCCCATGGTCCGATCTAGCCAATTTTCAATAGGAAACAATGAGACAGGATTTTGCGTCGAATGCAATCTGATCCGAATATCATGTTAATTCCGATGTTGTACAACATTTTAAAAAGAGTCTTGTAAGTTCCAAGTAAGCCGTCGAAAAACCTTTTTTTAAGGAATAAAGTTTTGTGTTGCAATTCTATTGTAATCACCCTTTACACTCGGCTACTTGAATGTGCTGAATAATACAATATCTTGCTCAATTTTGATTCTGGCAGAGACTGTTAAAATCAACCATTCGCTGTTCTATGGGTTAATGAAACTGATTTCTTCGTTTGAATCAAGGCAGCAAGCTTGTTTGAAGGTACCTACAGATCCTTTTGAAATTCGTGCAACCTTCAATCATTCGGAAATAAAAAATATTAATGAAAAAATTGTAACCTTGATGTCTGTTGGTACAATAGTTAACTCAATTCCCAAAGCTGAAAGGCCATTGCTTACCTGTAAAATATATATATTTTTAAAAATAATTATGTATTTTTCATCATGACTATCATTATTGTGAAATCTGTGTAGCGTTTGTCTAAAAAGGTTTATGAATGTGTTACTTGATCGTTTATGGATAATAAAATAATCAATAGCACCTTACAGCATTAGCCTGCATATACTTAATTAGGAAACGAATTCAATTTAATGACCATCCTTCACATGCAATTGAAGAACATAGTATTGGGTAACTTAATCTTGATAAGTATCAGCGTGCCTGTTTGTCGTAAAATCAGTTTTAGAATTAGTTTCAATCCCTAAATAACAACAGACAGTTATACTACACTTTCATCGATCTAGAATAAGATTTGTTGTAATTTGTTGGTGAATAATAGAATCCGAAAACTCAATTAAATGCTGATTCTTCGGAGATTCAGCAGGTCAAGTCTATTTAGCAATATTCTATTATCACATTGCTTTCTGCAACTCAATCGCTTACTGATCGAAGAAGAATGTTCCTGCGGCCGAGCGATTTGCTTGTGTCTGTTTTGTAACTCAATTATTATTTTTAGTTCCGTTCACTGTTTTATTCAGACGTTTTTATTCGAACGATTCCATCATAAGAATATTTTCGGTTTGCTCATTCCTTGATTTTTGTAAACTTGTATGTTCCTATTGTTCAACTGATCAAAACTTAGCGACTGCACTTACAAAACTTGTTGAGCTGTTTTTTTGTTCTGGGTTCAATTATTGCTTATGTAATGGAATTAGTAGTAGAATACTGCGCTTTTTGTTTTGCTAAATTTGCTCACATTAAACTTTAAATCTGAGACTCAGATGCACTATATGGAACATGGAACTTCAATTGGGGTTTTGTCCTATCAGTCAACTGATACTACAGTGTTCGGAAACAAGAGCTAAATCGATTCGATTCATAACCAGATTTTTGTTTGATTTGATTAGATTGGTCTACTGTTTTCAACTATCTCTTCATCAACGTCATCATGTTGTTACCGTTTGCATTCGTTTTTTTGTTATGGCTGTTGTTGTTGTTGTTGTAATATTCTAGACTACATCTGAATTACACTATATAAATGTCGTACTTAATAGTGTAACTTATCTAAAAATTCCATAAAATGTCTAATCAACAATGATGATAACCTCTAGGTTGTATCCTTCATGGGTTGTGTGAGTTTGAGACTTTGTGTCATTTAGTCAGTTTTGCACCGTTTATTATTTTAGTAGCTCAGTGGAACTGCAGGGGCCATCGTAGCCACCGCACATACTATCACTAGCAGATCTCTGGCTAAGGTTAGGAGAAAACTGAAAGTGAAATAAATATTTATTAATGGCATTATGTTACAAATAGAAAAGGAGTTTATACAATTCTACCATGTCTTAAGGTCGCATTAAATGTTTTTTTGTAGAGTTTTTGTAGGTATTTTCCGTTGAAATTCGAAGGTATTTCCCGTCGAGGTTCGAAGGAATTTCTCGTGGAAATTCGAAGGACATATTTTAATGAAGTAGGCCGTCTATGTTAATTTAATTAATATTTCATATATACGGCCTACCTTGTTTCTTTGTAACGAGCTAGGTGAAATCATCCACAAAAGCACAATCCAACGCCCAACCTACCTCCTGTGTTTCGTCAACCGACGGCAGCAGATCGTCTATCGAGTTCGGCGTCATCGGGCTGGGGGTGGTGAGAATGGGTTTGTTCATCGGACAGGATATCACGTCGCCGATGATGATGTTGGGTTTGATTTTCTGCAGCTGTTGTTGCTCCTGCAGCCGAACCAAATGTTTCTTCATTTCTTGCCGCAGTTCCTTCTGTTGAATTTCCGCCTCGAATCGCCGCATGCTGTAACTCCGAACCGACGACGTTGTACTGTGAACTGAAGCTAAACTTGGTCTTCGTGAACCTACGTTATTGATGTATTGAGGGCGTAGAAAAAGCATGAAAACCGGAAAAACGCAACAAGATGGAAGGAATAAAAAAAAACGATTATTCAACCCTCGAACGGGCTTTGACTCATCAACGGAAAGATATAAATAGCACGTTATAGAGAGTAACGATATAAAGTAAACGAGGATTTTATCTTAATGTACGACAGTTGCGTAATGCATTAGGTAATTGGTTTAATTGCGTCTTGCGGTGGCTTTGTCTAGCATTGTAGGTAAACTGGAGCAAGCGGTCCTGGTTTGATTGAGATGATGTTGCTGATGTTTGCAGTGGAAGCAAGCAGGTGCACGGATAACATACAGTGAAGAGCAAATGGTGAATGGCTTAACGATGATATTAAATTGTTCGGAATCACAGCTTTGCACTTGCTGCTGATTGCTATATAAGTACGGATATAATTCAAGAGGATTGCTACAGTGTGCTAAGGAACGTGTTATAAATGAATAACTATATGAACTTTTATGTCGTCAGTAGTAGGTTTTCCAAAAGACAGAATATTCTCTTTCAACCAAAGGCTCTGTAGACTGAAAACTCAACATCTAGCATAATACAACGGACAGGACATTAGAAGAAGTCCATTTGTCTCCTTACTAAAGCTGGATTTGAACTAATACTCCACAAATGATTACCTTTTTTCAAAAAGCATGTGATTTCGACCACAAATGCAGATTTGCTAGCATTAAGCGAGAATTTAACAAAAAAACAACAGTGTGTTGGATTGTTCAGAATTAATTCAACAATCCAATGTTTTAAGAATGGTATCAACATTTATGGTGCAAAACATATTTCACGAAAAAACTACCAGCAGAGAAACTCGGAGAGGCATTCTGACCAATTTTTTAGATTTTTGTCATTGTTACCTCCAACAAAAACAAAGTGAAGCAAGGATTTTTTGTTCTTATTATAGTGATTTTTTTCATTATCTTTGAAATTCATCACTGTTGGGAGTAAAGATGAATCCGAGGATGCCAGTGAAAAACGTGACAGATCAGTTTCTCACCGGCCCAACTAATCAACTGAAACGTTGGTTCGAGCACTTCGAGCAATTTCTTCAAGTTTCGACACCTCAGCATGAGCCGCCAAGCAGTGATGCATTACCCGTGGTAATTCCGAAAACCCATCATTGCAAGAGATTGAAGCAGCCATCCGAAGATCGATATCCAACAAGGCAAGTAACAATCCAGGTTGTATCAGAGTTTTATAGCGTACCTTTTTCAGAACCTAATCTCAAAACCTCCCGTGCAGACTTCCCAGTTCTCACATCCTCTTGTTGACCGCTATACAACCATGTCACGGCCAGTTGGCCCAGTTTTAACGCAATAATTAAAACCTGATATGCGTTCCAAATTAGGAGCAACGATTTTATAAAACACTTCAAGTCTCACATAAAACCTCTTCCATACTTGGTGGTTTTGTGAATCAAGGTATAAGTTATAACCGACGAATTTCGCCCAACCCTTCTATGGGGCTGACAGCACCATCTCAGTTAATTATAAGCAAAAAAGTTTTTCTAACAAAAACTTTTTTCATGTCCATATTGAGTGAAAATTTATCAGCGTGTTTTATGCCTACAGCGCCAATTATAGGTTCAGTCACCGACACATTTTGGACGTAAAAAATTTGTTTGGGAAGCAATTTAGCATAATCTAACATAATTGTGGACCAACATTTGTAAAGGGTTTATGTTTTATTTGACTTTTTGTATCGAAGTAACTTAAAAACAATTACAAAAAAATAATTACTTTGGAAACGGACAATGTTGCCGAAACGAAACTGAAGTGATATTTAATTGTAATAGTGGAAAAGAAGATGTTGTTTTTCAGCAAAGGCTAACCACTGAACGGTGTAATTTAGAAACCGTTATAAAGCATGTAGATGATTTTGTATCGTATTTTATTGAAAAAATTGATAAACTTATAACTTATGACATTATTTGCAAACAACAATACACTTGTACTGTTAGATTTATCTGAAAATTATCCATTCATTATCCAAAATGCTGCTCAAGGTTGGAATAATTCCCAGGCAACAATACATCCATTCGAAGTTTACTTTAAAAGAAACGGTTAGAAGGAAAACGTTAGCTTTATTAATCAGAAGTAATGACCCATGACACAAAAGCTGTTCACTTATTCATTTCAAAATTAATTGACTTTTTGAAACAGTCGATCGATTTTACAAAAATTACTTTTGTGTCTGGGTGAGCTGCAGCACATTATAAAAATAAAAGGAACTTTGCAAGGCTGTGTAATTTAAATTCAAAACATGGCTTAGAAGCAGAATGCCACTTTTTTACAACATCGCACGGAAAATGCCCTTGCGAAGCTATTGGTGGCACTCTCAAACGAATGGCAAAACGAGCAACTCTTGCCAAAGATTATAGAAATACTATCAAGACTCCTCGGGAGTTGTACGAATGGGCGAATGGGCACGTTTTCAATCAAACAAAAATATCACTATATTACATTTCTGTTATATCACGAATGAGCAATACCGCCATCGGGGGTGGCAATGGGTCTGGGGGTGAGAATGGGTCATCGCTCTCACCGCGAGCATGGAGGGCGTAGAGCAAAATCGTTCAAAAAGGTCTCTTATATTTTTGTCTTCTTGTCCTCAGATATATCCATTCTACAAGCATTCTAAGTAGTTGAAACAGTGACCCATTCTCACCCCCATTTGACCCATTGTCACCCCCGACGACGGTACTCAACAAAAGTTTGAACTTTTCAAAAAAGCAAAAACTGTAATTGGCACACAAAAGCTTCATTCTTTTATACCAATCGCTCATAATAAAATCCTGGCTAAAAATATTCCAACTCAGATGAAGACCCAAAAGTCTATGAATTGTTCGACTAAGTTTACAAATTAAATTAAACAAATAAAATTGAAGAGAAAAATAAAAAAAATGCGTAAAATTTATTATTCTTTAAATGAGCTTATTGAAATTACCTACCGAGCTTCATCGTTTGGAATCAAAATGTTTATCTGATAAAAAAATCGACCTCCAATTTTTATTTTTGCTAAACCAATTTTAATCTTTACATTCATTAATTTATTTTCTCGGTGAACGAAACGCTCTTTTATGTTTCAGACTTCATAGTTCAGACAAATTTACGATAGTCCATCAAACATCACAATTTTGTAAATCTGGTCATTTGTGTGTAACATTGATATAAGCAATCTAGGAAAATATACGCCCTTTCCAAATGTTGGTCCACATTAATGTTAGATTATGCTAAATTGCTTCCTAAACATTTTTTTATACTTCCAAAATGTGTCGTTGGTTGATGATAGGCTGCTGAACCTATAATTGGCGCTGTAGGCATAAAACACGCTGATAAATTTTCACTCAATATGGACATGAAAAAAGTTTTTGTTAGAAAAACTTTTTTTCCTTAAATATGTCACAGGAACATTATTCCCAGAAAAGTTAGATAATTAAAATACCTATCCGCGGAAAAAATTTTAATGGATTTCTGAGATGAGGTTTTTTTGTAATATCGATTTTAATTTTTAGAACTAATTTTTTTCAGTGTAGAAATCGGTATTTTATTTTTTGGATATTTTTCCAAAAAACTTCTGGGAATTTCACGACAGTCTGCCATACAACACTTTTTTGTAGGTCTTGTCATTTCAGAGTTACATCGATTTATAAAAAATCCATGAAAAAAAATTAGGCCCTCATCAAATGTTACTCTTGACAATTTTTGAAAAACTAAGTATGCAGAGTGTCTTAGAAATACCATATCTTTATGCCCACCAAGTTTCATTCGATTCTGAGATGGTGCTGCCAACCGCTGGTCGAGTTGGCGCGAAGTTCGTCAACCATGATACGACCACTTTATGACGGAAAAAATATTGTAAGCTCTTTTTAGTGGAATGTATTCAACCATCTAAGACGAGTTTAGGACTCTCCATTTAATTCCACTAATTATTTTGTTATCTTTGCAGATACGTATTTCGACCACACAGTTGTGGTCGAAATACGTATCTGCAAAGATAACAAAATAATTAGTGGAATTAAATGGAGAGTACTAAACTCGTCTTAGACGGTTCACTTTATGACGTCGATACAACCTACATGCTAATAAATGAAAAGCTGTCAACGTTCATGTTGATTATTTGTTTATTTTTTGATATCGCAAAAACAATGTTCTTCTTCGTGCAATATATGGATTGAAATCAGAAACGAAAAGAATAAGGAATAACACTCCGTAATGTCGAAAAAAAAGTTTATATCTGACCGTCTGAGACGAGTTTAGTACTTTCCATTTAATTCCACTACGTTTTGTTATCTTCTCAGATACGTATTTTGACCTCAACTGTGAGGCCGTCTTCAGTGTCTCGTACTTGTCGAGTCAAGTACGAGACACCGATAACGGCCTCACAGTTGAGATCGAAATACGTATCTGCAAAGATAACAAAACGTAGTGGAATTAAATGGAAAGTACTAAACTCGTCTTAGACAGGTGAATACATTTACTAAAAAGAGCTTAAAATATTTTTTCTGGTTTATATCTACTTTTTGGCGATTCATACCTACATGCTCAATGGTATGAAATGATGTTTTTCTGGCCAACCAAGAAGCAATAATTGGTTTAAATCAATGCGCTTCGTTAATTCAGCACCGAAATCCGTCTACCTCTGAAGATATCAATAAATTAATGGAAAATTAATTTACAAATCATTTATTCTGTTCTTATACTTGACAGTACACGGAGGAAAAAAAGTACCCAAAATTGAGTATTTTTAAACTTACTTTTGAGTTATTTTTTTCTCTTCTCTTTCATCCACTCTTTCTTTTGTTGTCAAAAACAAAAGAGCCAAACAATCCAACGACGCCAGTTCAATACGGGAAGCCAATTTTGAGTTTTATTAGGGGAAGCGGGGGTAACACGCCCATAGGGGTTAAAACGCGCCACCCCTGAATAAGGTTAAATATCCCCATTGTGATTATTTTAAATAGTCTATACGATGAATCAATGAAAAATATTGCCATTGGATACATATATTTCATGATTTTTCTCTAGTTACACATGAAAAACTCGAAAAAATGATTTTTGCGTGTTTTGATGCAATTCTAGCTCGGTGAAATTTAGTCTTTCTATCGCTGTTATTCATTGGTAAATTGAAAATTGAGCCATGAGCCATGCTGCTTACTCGTGTTCTTTATGTTCCACACGAAATCGTCGTCAAAATTGGTCTTAAAACGATTTGATGGGCCTTCAAACTTCTGAGGTCGGTGTGGGGCAGTACGCCCATGCTCATTTCGTATGACCGAAACAGCTGAAACATTCGGTTAATTGCCTTAATGTAGGCAATTAAAATGAAAATCAGTACGATAAACACATGCGCGTTTTAACCCATCCACTGGCGCATCTCACCCCGCATGGTTTCAAAATCAATATTTTCGGGTGCTTTTTAAAAATCAAATTTCTGTGCAATAAAATGTACAATTAGATATCTGTCATCGGTAGTCAGTCGCAGATATGCTGTTCTTTAGTATGCGCTGATGAAAACTGGCTGAAATGGTGGTTTTCATTGATAAAAATGGCATTTTCCTTAACGTGGGCGTCCTACCCCCAGTTCCCCTACCTGAGGTCGAGATTGAGTGAATTAAACTTACATTTAGGTAAATAAATTTTCCGTTGGGTACTTTTTTAACATGGGAGTAAAGGCAAACTACTTCGACCCTACTTACTCAATTTTGGCTTCCCGTACGGATGTTCGAGGTTAGGTGAATTATACTCACTATTGGGTAGTTTATTTCTTCCGTGTAAGCTTTTAGGCCATTGAGATGAAAAGTAGGCTTTGAAATTAAAACAACACAAATCAAAAACAAATCGCCACCCACAAAATGCGAGTTTCTGGCGCCATTTGTTTGCGTGTAGAACATAATTGCACCAAAAGTAAGCGTGTTTTAATTGCAAATTGCGACTAATACAGTAAGTCTAGCGAAATACAAATTAAAGGGGTCACTCTTCAAGGTGCGTATTTAGCTATTTTCAGTGATAGTTTAGTCAAACAGTCTGCTTTATTTTAAATATTTAGTTAAACAAAAGCTGTGCGGATTTTGATCCTTTGATTCGGAATCCGTCCACGGTGGACGGAATTCGGATCAGGAGGTGTTGTCATTATTGTACCATATTTTTCTTAGTTTCTAATGTGTACATGCGGAACACTTCAAAAGTAGAGGCCTACTGTAGTAGTTGTAGTGTAGTTGTAGTGGTAGCAATGAGGTTATTTAAAAAATATTAAGAAATTGAAGTTAACCAAAATTCAATATTATTAAAATGTTATATATCTTTGCATATCACAAATTCTTGAACATGCGATGTAACCAAATTATGAAAGCTCAGCAATACGCACTTGGTTATTATTTTTTTAAATAACCTCATTGCTACCACTACACTCTTGTATCAACGATAAACGTTTCATTTGCATTCGATTCCTATTTTCTAAAGACTTTTTCATATACTGAGGTTCTTAAGTGTACATGGGCGTAGCCAGGATTTCGAGTAGGGGGAGGGCAACTTTTTTAGGTCTTCTAAATTGTTATTTTCCAGTTGTTTTATAAAAACAAATAAATATTAGTACTCGGCACTATTTTCTTCTAAGTTCCAAAAACTTTGAAACCAAATCGCGTTGTGCGTTTATTTAACAACAATAATGATTGAAAAAATAATGATATTAAAAAATGATTTATTGAACAGATATTTTTTATTATTTAAATTGATTTAAAATTAGTAACGAACTTAGTATTCAGAAATAATATAAAATCGGCTTAAAAATTATTATAAAAATCCTGCATTCTTCCGTAAGTTTTAGAAAACTAGAACCATACATCTGAATTTCTAAACAAATCCTCTCTGAAATAATATTATAAAATAGGCAGAAAAAACAATATGCAAGCTATCTCCAGGAATTCACAATTGCTCCAGGCATTCTATCGGGAATTCTATCAGGGATTTTTTAGGAATGCCAGCAACTTGCGGCAATGTCTTCTGGAATTTCACCATAAATTTCTCCGGGAATTGATCCGAAAAATCCACCATTATTCACTCCAAGAAATCCTCCACGAACTCCTTCATAAGTTCTGCAGGGGATTCACGAATTCTTCTTATAATTCTTTCGTGCTGTTTCTCATACAAATTTCTGAAAAACTGCACTGCGGAATTCCTACGAATATTCCGAGGAGATTCCACAGATTTTTTTTTTAAACTTTATTAAGGTGTTTGTTTATTCTACACACTAAGTTCAACACCGCTTCCACAGAATTGCCAATGAACATTTCTGAGAATTTCGTGAAAAATCTTCCAATTTATTGTGTAAATTCCATAAAATTTTCCGTGAAATTTTCGAATAATTTCTTGTGAAAATTTTAAAGAATTTCTCCAGGAATTCCACCAATTCCATACAATTTATGCAGAAATGTTACCTAAAGTGAAATTATCAATGGAATTCCTAGATTAATTACCTGAAAGAATTCCGGTGGAAACTCTCCGGAAATTCTTCCGGGAGTTCCTCTGGGAATTCTTACAGCAATTCCACCGGCAGTTTCTCCAAGAATTCCTCCAGGATTTCCTCCGAGAGTTATTCCGGTAGTTCAATCAGCAGTTCTTACGTGGGTTCCTCTGAATTTATTCAGAATTTTTTTCGGGAATTCATTCAATTCATTTAGGCTTGTTCAGAAATATTTATAAAGAAATTTCTTCAGAAGTTCCTCCGAGAATTTATCTGGTAGCTCCTAGGGGAATTCTCCGCGAGATTCTCTGATGATGATGATTATAATTCAGCTACATACCCCTACAAAGGTTTCAGCTAGACGATATTTACTTATAAGATCGAGAGTTCTTCTGGTAGTTCCACTGGCAGTTCCTCCGGGGGTTTCTCTGAAAATTCTCCCGGGAGTTTCTTCACAAATTCCTCCGGGAGTTACTTCGAGAATTCCTCCGAGAGTTCCTCCGGGAATATCACCGGCACTTCCTCCGGGTGTTCCTCTGCAAATTCCTCCGGGAGTTCCACCAGTAGCTCTTCCAGGAAATCGTTCTGGCTTTTTCAGGAAATCATTTAGGCTTTCTTCAGAAATATAGCTGGAAATTCCTCCCAAAGTTCTTCCGATAGTTTCTCTGGGAGTTCCTCCGGGAGGTCCTACAGGAATTCTTCTAGGAGTTCCTCCTGAAATTCCTCCGGGAGTTCTCACGAGAGTTCCTCCGGCAGTTCCTTCGGGAATTACTCCAGGAGATCCACCGGTAGTTTCTACGAGAATTCTTCCGGGAGTTTCACCGGCAGTTCTTTCAGAATAATTTATGGAGGAATTTTCAGAGGAACTGCCGGTGGAACTTCTGGAAAAAAAATCTTGAAAAACTACAGGAAGAATTTCCGGAGGAAATCCTGGAAGAATTCCCAGAGGAACTCTCGAAAGAACTTCCGGATGAACTCCCAAATGAACTTCCGTAAGAATTTCGGGAGGAACTCCTGGAAGAATTCCTAGAGGACCTCCCAAAGGGACTCTCAGAGAAATTCTCGGAGGAACTTCTGGAGGAATTTGTAGATAAATTCCTAAAGAAAGCCTAAATGAATTCCTGAAAGAAAGCCTGAATAAATTCCCGGAGGAACTACTGGTGGAACTCCCGGGGAACTACTGGAGAGAAAAGGAAAATATCACATCAAGTATATGAAATCCTCAAGAAGAAAACGAGGAAACGACCAAGTAGATAAAATAAAAAAGGCGATTTATGAATTTCTTAGTGAACACTAGAAAGTCTTAAGAAAACCACTAAATAAGATTGGATTATAAATTATGTACGAATCTTCAGATCTGATGACCAGATAAATACCACGTTTTGATTCACTTCATTTTTTTTTATTTTCATATTTTTCATAATTAAATTCAGTTCAATGTACTAAATTTAAATATTTTCAGAACCGTTGCGCCCGACGTTGTGACGCGGTTGATTTAGAACATTTAGTACAACAATGAGTAACGCGCGACGCACTATTGTGCTACTACTGTACAATAGCAACGCACTATTGTAATCCAGCCTTGACCAACTGAGGACAGAAGAGGCTATCCGGCAATCCTATGGTCGGCTAGCTATTGGGTTTTCCGCAACATAAAAAAACTCACAATCACTTCACGGAATCCTGGATACCCTACACAGATAGAAAAATTCACTGAAATTTACGCTAAAAATCATGCACATAAATGGAACGTCATTATTAGCGTAATTCCACACGGGATGTAGCCTAAACGTATACAATATTTGACGTAAATAGTCAATATTGCATACAAGTTGCAAGCAATCTTTTTGGCAAGAGTGCCATTTCAGCGTAGAATAGCGTAAATTTCCTCATGTCAAGCTTTACGCGATGTTTATTTTTCATTATTTTTTTCTGTGTAAAAAGTTTTTGGGAATCTTTAGAATTTCAACCACCTATTTCTGAATACGATTGGATCGTAAAGTGTACATGTTTAAAGGAATTCCCTGCCCCCCTCTGGCTACGCTCTTGTAAATGTACGGATTTCGGTGCCCCATCGTAGGTTTTGTCTTGGCTTTTTTCAAAACTTTTTTATCACCAGCAAGTTTCATGTTGGTCTAAACTAAAAGCTTGGTGGTTTTCATTTAAAGAATTACAGCAACGTAGAAAAGATAGCGGAAAAGCATAAACAAACATTTCCCACCCTTGGAATCGCATGCGAGTACTTCTAAAAGTAAGTATTTTAATGAAATATTATATAGTGACATCTGTTAATAGTTTTTTATGTACCACAAAACATTTGCTTTTATATATTCTGAATCCTCGTCCAAAAATACGTATTCTGGCAAAAAAATACGAAAAAAAAATTTTGTTTGAAAATGTATGACATTTTTTTTTTGTTTTTTTTTGAGAAACCACACGGGTAAAAATCTGTTCCCGGAAATGAGAAAATAATTCATGATTTCATGAATCCAACGTGTTTTAATTTTATGAAAATACACCATAAATATAAATCATGATTTCATGATTTATTTTCGCGTAACGTAACCAATGCGTTACGATTTGGTTGTTGAGATCGAAAAAAAAAAAAAGTTCAACAGGGGTTTTGAACTCGAGTACACCGAGTGAGAGTCCGGCGTGCTACCTTTCAGCCGTTCTCACTTCTTGGAAAGGGAGTGTTCGAAGTATAACCGGTTATGCATTTTGTCGACTGTTGAAGATTGCGTAGTACCATGAATAATGTTCCTGAAATCATGAATTATAATCATGATTTCATGAGCTGGCATGATTCATGATTTCATGATTGTGGGTATGCATTTGTTTCCGTGTGCATATGTGCACTCACTTTGCAGAGTTCTGGAGTTCTGCTTACAGTTTTTGTACTAACAATGCCTCAGGGATAGAGTTTTTCCATAAACTATTGATCTGTATTGAAGAAATCGAATGATCCGGTGCCAATTTGTCCAAAAACAGATTTTTGTTGTTTTCTCGAAATTGTGTAAAATGGATATATGCAGTTTCTCAAACAAACAAATTCATGCATTCATCCTACATGATAGGAAGACATTCTAGAAAAGATAATGATTACCACCCACCACAAGTTTTGTGGGTGCCCAGCCATGCCTCTCCAATTCTTAATAATCTGGTTTGGTATAACTACCAGTTTTGTTGATGAAAATTAGGTCAGTTTTAATTGCCTAATCATTTGAATCTGTATGCAAATGTTTGAAACAAGATTTCCATATTGCTCAGAAGCTTTCCACATTGCATTGCAACACCAGAGGCTTTTAAATTCCAAGCGATAAAATGTCATAGTATCATGAAGAAATTCTAAAACGGTGCATCTGGCTGGCACAATCCAAAATAAAGCTCATCGTGCAGACTATTTCTGTGCACCATGTTTCTAGAGAATTTTTTTTTTGCAAGGAATACAGAATGCAGTGCAGAATTCTTGTGGTGATTTAGCGATTTTAGCTCCGGCGGCAGTGATAAAACGCAGATCTTCTCGGTGAAAGTGGGACACCGTAAAACGAAGCCATTGTGCAGATTAGTTGAGTTAGCGTACATATGCGGTGCGAAAAGCACACAAAGCACCAAAAGCCTATTCTGATTGAAGATTTGTGAATTCTAGTGGGCGAGTAAAAAGAGAGGGAACAATGTTGAATCAACGAATGTTATGCCGGTGCTGGTATAAGAGTCTGAGGGTAATCGTTAAAACAGAATTCAGTAATAGCATTGTTTAAGCATTTAGTAGAAGAGAACACTTCATTGTAACATTTTGTTATATTTAGTAACATCAAATATTGAACGGAATGAGTAATTCAGTAAAACAAAATCCTACAATAACCAGTTGTGAAAGCTGCTTTCACTCTCATTTCTTAATTTACAATTTTAAAATTTTCTGTTAAAATTACTACTTTATAATCGGATATTTAGAAATGACAGTTGCATCTTTCGGTTATTGTTCACATTTTTTCTATTGTTTAAAAATAGCCCAAAACTAAATGCTGAGTCCTTCAACGTGGCAAGCATTCACAATCAACAACAGCTTGTAGAGATATGATAACCAACGAGTGTGCCAGGATTCTGGTTTTTGTTTTGTTTTATTCATGTTCCCTGCAAGTTGAAGAATGAATCAACACAATGAAGCAGTTATTCCGATGGTGACGGTGAAGCAAGCGATAGCGCAATGCAATAAAGATGTCAATAGTTCCATTGTTGTAAAGATCATGCTGAAAGGAAGGAGTTGAGCAGGCTTCGAAAAAAAGGAAACATAATTGAAACGAATAATTACTGTAAGCAATAAAACTAGGTGTAGAGTGTGAAGTAAGCTAAAATTAAACTAAATAATTTGGAAAGTTGCTATCAAATTGATTGTATTTGTAGTTTACTTCTCTCTGTTTTCGCCATATTGCTTATATGCATGAAACATCTCTGATTAAAACAATAAATTACCTGGCCCTAGATCTAGAACGATTATATGTGTGGTCAACAACGGTGGTCAACGATTAAGCTCGCAGCAAAGAACAACACTTGTTTTCTTTTCTATAAAATCAAATCGGTTCACGGACAATGATAAAAGCAACACTATTTTATTTAAGGTCAATGTTGTTTATTCAAATTGTATTCAAAATAAAGGTGCGAAAATTTGTGAGCTGTATGGAAATGCTACGTAGTTAGTGGTGCACATTGACAGGGGTGAGTTTTTCCATGTACATATTTACAATATTATTACTTCTATTTTGTTAAGGCAATATATAGTTGCATAGTTTAAAAGTATGAACAATCCGAAAATGCCGGATAATATTTTAAAATGCGATGAAAAATGGCACTTCCCACAGGAAATTCATTTCGATTTCCATGGGAGTTATATTTAAATTTTATTTGTTTATTTAATCCAAATTTCACTAGAAAATATTTCGAGTTTTCACAAGAAATTCATTCGAATATCAACAGGAAATGTTCCACAGTAAATTCATTCGAATTTCCAAAGAAATCTCATTCAAATTTCCACAGAAAATACATTCAAATGTTCACAGCAAGTTCATTTCCACCGAAAATTCATTTGAATGTCCGCATAAAAGCATTCGAATTTCCAAAGAAAATTCAGTCATATTTACACGGGAGATTCATTCGAATTTCCACGGGAAATACCGTTAAATTTTATTTTCACAGAAAATTTTTGCGACTTTCCACATGAAATTCATTCGAATTTCCACGGGAAATTCATTCAAATTTTCAAAAGAAATTTAGTCAAATTTCCAAAGGAAAAACATTTGAGTTTTCCCTTGTCATAAGACGAGTTTATACAATCCCATTGAATTCCACCACTTAATTGTATCTTGACAGATACGTATTTCGACCTCAACAGTAGGGCCGTCTTCAGTGTCTCGTACTTGACTCGACTCGACTCGAAGTCGAGTCAAGTACGAGACACTGAAGACGGCCTTACTGTTGAGGTCGAAATACGTATCTGTCAAGATACAATTAAGTGGTGGAATTCAATGGGATTGTATAAACTCGTCTTATGACAAGTGAAAACATTCCACTAAAAAGCTCAAAATAATTTTCTTATTTGAGTTTTATTTATTTATTCATTCGAATTTTATTTTCACAGGGATTTATTTCGAATTTCCATAGGAAATTCATTCGAATTTCTATAGGAAATTCATTAGAATTTTCACTGGAAATTCATTCGAATTTCCACAGGAAATTCGTTCGAATTTTCACAGGAAATTCATTAGAATTTTCACAGGAAATTTATTCGTATTTCCACAAGAAATTCATTCGAATTTCCTCAGGAAATTCATTAGAATTTCCACAGGAAATTCATTAGAATTTCCACAGGGAATTCATTTGATGGGAATTATTTCCCAATCGAATGAATTTCCTTTGGAAATTCGAATGAATTTCCTGTGGATATTCGAATGAATTTCCTGTGGATATTCGAATGAATTTCCTGTGGTTATTCGAATGAATTTCCTGTGGAAATTCGAATGAATTTCCTGTGGAAATTCGAATGAATTTCCTGTGGAAATTCGAATGAATTTCCTGTGGAAATCCGAATGAATTTCCTGTGGAAATCCGAATGAATTTCCTGTGGAAATCCGAATGAATTTCCTGTGGAAATTCGAATGAATTTCCTGTGGAAATTCGAATGAATTTCCTGTGGAAATTCGAATGAATTTCCTGTGGAAATTCGAATGAATTTCCTGTGGAAATTCGAATTAATTTCCTGTGGAAATTTGAATGAATTTCCTGTGGAAATTCGAATGATTTTCCTGTGGAAATTCGTATGAATTTCCTGTGGACATTCGAATGAATTTCCTGTGGAAATTCGAATGAATTTCCTGTGGAAATTCGAATGAATTTCTTGTGGAAATTGAATGAATTTCTGGTGGAAATTCGAATGATTTTCTTGTGGAAATTCGGATGAATATCCTGTGGAAATTCGGATGAATATCCTGTGGAAATTCGGATGAATATCCTGTGGAAATTCGAATGAATTTCCTGTGGAAATTCGAATAAATTTCCTGTGGTAATTGAATGTATTTACTGTATTGAATGAATTTCCTGTGGAAATTCGAATGAATTTCCTGTGGAAATTCGAATGAATTTCCTGTGGAAATTCGAATGAATTTCCTGTGGATATTCGAATGAATTTCCTGTGGAAATTCGAATGAATTTCCTGTGGAAATTCGAATGAATTTCCTGTGGAAATTCGAATGAATTTCCTGTGGAAATTCGAATGAATTTCCTGTGGAAATTCGAATGAATTTCCTGTGGAAATTCGAATGAATTTCCTGTGGAAATTCAAATGAATTTCCTGTGGAAATTCGAATGAATTTCCTGTGGAAATTCGAATGAATTTCCTGTGGAAATTCGAATGAATTTCCTGTGGAAATTCGAATGAATTTCCTGTGGAAATTCGAATGAATTTCCTGTGGAAATTGGAATGAATTTCCTGTGGAAATTGGAATGAATTTCCTGTGGAAATTCGAATGAATTTCCTGTGGAAATTCGAATGAATTTCCTGTGGAAATTCGAATGAATTTCCTGTGGAAATTCAAATGAATTTCCTGTGGAAATTCAAATGAATTTCCTGTGGATTTCCTGTGGAAATTCGAATGAATTTCCTGTGGAAATTCGAATGAATTTCCTGTGGAAATTCGAATGAATTTCCTGTGGAAATTCGAATGAATTTCCTGTGGAAATTCGAATGAATTTCCTGTGGAAATTCGAATGAATTTCCTGTGGAAATTCGAATGAATTTCCTGTGGAAATTCGAATGAATTTCCTGTGGAAATTCGAATGAATTTCCTGTGGAAATTCGAATGAATTTCCTGTGGAAATTGGAATGAATTTCCTGTGGAAATTGGAATGAATTTCCTGTGGAAATTGAAATGTATTTCCTGTGGAAATTCGAATGAATTTCCTGTGGAAATTCGAATGAATTTCCTGTGGAAATTCGAATGAATTTCCTGTGGAAATTCGAATGAATTTCCTGTGGAAATTCGAATGAATTTCCTGTGAAAATTTGAATGAATTTCCTGTGGAAATTCGAATGAATTTCCTGTGGAAATTCGAATGAATTTCCTGTGGAATTCGAATGAATTTCCTGTGGAATTCGAATGAATTTCCTGTGGAAATTGAATGAATTTCCTGTGGAAATTCGAATGAATTTCCTGTGGAAATTGAATGAATTTCCTGTGGAAATTCGAATGAATTTCCTGTGGAAATTCGAATGAATTTCCTGTGGAAATTCGAATGAATTTCCTGTGAAATTGAATGAATTTCCTGTGGAAATTCAGATGAATTTCCTGTGGAAATTGAATGAATTTCCTGTGGAAATTCGAATGAATTTCCTGTGGAAATTCGAATGAATTTCCTGTGGAAATTCGAATGAATTTCCTGTGGAAATTGAATGAATTTCCTGTGGAAATTGAATGAATTTCCTGTGGAAATTCGAATGAATTTCCCGTGGAAATTGGAATGAATTCCCTGTGGAAATTCGAATGAATTTCCTGTGGAAATTGGAATGAATTATCTGTGGAAATTGGAATGAATTTCCTGTGGAAATTGGAATGAATTTCCTATGGAAATTGGAATCAATTTCCCGTGGAAATTAGAATGAATTTCCTGTGGAAACTGGAATGCATTTCCTGTGGAAATTGAAATACATTTCCTGTGGAATTTCGAATAAATTTCCTGTGGAAATTGGAATGAATTTCCTGTGGAAATTGGGATGAATTTCCTGTGGAAATTCGAATGAACTTCTTGTGGAATTTTGAATGAATTTCCAGTGGAATTTGGAATGAATTTCCTGTGGAAATTGAAATGAATTTCCTGTGGAAATTGAATGAATTTCCTGTGGAAATTGAATGAATTTCCTGTGGAAATTGAATGAATTTCCTGTGGAAATTCGAATGAATTTCCTGTGGAAATTCGAATGAATTTCCTGTGGAAATTGAATGAATTTCCTGTGGAAATTGAATGAATTTCCTGTGGAAATTCGAATGAATTTCCTGTGGAAATTGAATGAATTTCCCGTGGGAATTCGAATGAATTTCACGTGGGAATTCGAATGAATTTCCCGTGGGAATTCGAATGAATTTTCTGTGGGAAAGGGGACGAATTTCCTGTGGAAAAGCGAACGAAATTCCTGTTGGAAATCGAATGAATTTCCCGTGGGAAATTGAATGAAGTTCCTGTGGAAATTGAATGAATTTCCTGTGGAAATTCGAATGAATTTCCTGTGGAAATTCGAATGAATTTCCTGTGGAAATTCGAATGAATTTCCTGTGGAAATTCTAATGAATTTCCTGTGGAAATTCGAATGAATTTCCTGTGGAAATTCGAATGAATTTCCTGTGGAAATTCGAATGAATTTCCTGTGGAAATTTGAATGAATTTCCTGTGGAAATTCGAATGAATTTCCTGTGGAAATTTTAATGAATTTCCTGTGGAAATTTGAATGAATTTCCTGTTGAAATTCGAATGAATTTCCTGTGGAAATTCGAATGAATTTCCTGTGGAAATTCGAATGAATTTCCTGTGGAAATTGAATGAATTTCCTGTGGAAATTGAATGAATTTCCTGTGGAAATTCGAATGAATTTCCTGTGGAAATTGAATGAATTTCCTGTGGAAATTGAATGAATTTCCTGTGGAAATTGAATGAATTTCCTGTGGAAATTGAATGAATTTCCTGTGGAAATTGAATGAATTTCCTGTGGAAATTGAATGAATTTCCTGTGGAAATTGAATGAATTTCCTGTGGAAATTCGAATGAATTTCCTGTGGAAATTCGAATGAATTTCCTGTGGAAATTCGAATGAATTTCCTGTGGAAATTGAATGAATTTCCTGTGGAAATTGAATGAATTTCCTGTGGAAATTGAATGAATTTCCTGTGGAAATTCGAATGAATTTCCTGTGGAAATTGAATGAATTTCCTGTGGAAATTGAATGAATTTCCTGTGAAATTGAATGAATTTCCTGTGGAAATTCGAATGAATTTCCTGTGGAAATTCGAATGAATTTCCTGTGGAAATTGAATGAATTTCCTGTGGAAATTCGAATGAATTTCCTGTGGAAATTGAATGAATTTCCTGTGGAAATTCGAATGAATTTCCTGTGGAAATTCGAATGAATTTCCTGTGGAAATTGAATGAATTTCCTGTGGAAATTCGAATGAATTTCCTGTGGAAATTGAATGAATTTCCTGTGGAAATTGAATGAATTTCCTGTGGAAATTGAATGAATTTCCTGTGGAAATTGAATGAATTTCCTGTGGAAATTCGAATGAATTTCCTGTGGAAATTCGAATGAATTTCCTGTGGAAATTCGAATGAATTTCCTGTGGAAATTGAATGAATTTCCTGTGGAAATTCGAATGAATTTCCTGTGGAAATTCGAATGAATTTCCTGTGGAAATTCGAATGAATTTCCTGTGGAAATTCGAATTAATCTCCTGTGGAAATTCGAATGAATCTCCTGTGGAAATTCGAATTAATCTCCTGTGGAAATTCGAATGAATTTCCTGTGGAAATTCGAATTAATCTCCTGTGGAAATTCGAATGAATCTCCTGTGGAAATTCGAATGAATTTCCTGTGGCAATTCGAATGAATTTCCTGTGGAAATTCGAATGAATTTCCAGTGGAAATTCGAATGAACTTCCTGTGGAATTTCGAATGAATTTCCTGTGGAAATTCGAATGAATTCCCTGTGCAAATTCGAATGAATTTCCTGTGGAAATTCAAATGAATTTCCTGTGGAAATTGGAATGAATTTCCTGTGGAAATTGGAATGAATTTCCTGTGGAAATTCGAATGAATTTCCTGTGGAAATTCGAATGAATTTCCTGTGGAAATTCGAATGAATTTCCTGTGGAAATTCGAATGAATTTCCTGTGGAAATTCGAATGAATTTCCTATGGAAATTCGAATGAATTTCCTGTGGAAATTCGAATGAATTTCCTGTGGAAATTCGAATGAATTTCCTGTGGAAATTCGAATGAATTTCCTGTGGAAATTCGAATGAATTTCCTGTGGAAATTCAAATGAATTTCCTGTGGAAATTCAAATGAATTTCCTGTGGAAATTCGAATGAATTTCATGTGGAAATTCGAATGAATTTCCTGTGGAAATTCGAATGAATTTCCTGTGGAAATTCGAATGAATTTCCTGTGGAAATTCGAATGAATTTCCTGTGGAAATTCGAATGAATTTCCTGTGGAAATTCGAATGAATTTCCTGTGGAGAGTCGAATGAATTTGCTGTGGAAATTGGAATGACTTTCATGTGGAAATGCGACTGAATTTCCTGTGGAAATTCGAATGAATTTCCTGTGGAAATTCGAATGAATTTCCTGTGGAAATTCGAATGAATTTCCTGTGGAAATTTGAATGAATTTCCTGTGGAAATTCGAATGAATTTCCTGTGGAAATTCGAATGAATTTCCTGTGGAAATTCGAATGAATTTCCTGTGGAAATTCGAATGAATTTCCTGTGGAAATTCGAATGAATTTCCTGTGGACATTTGAATGAATTTCCTGTGGAAATTCGAATGAATTTCCTGTGGAAATTCGAATGAATTTCCTGTGGAAATTCGAATGAATTTCCTGTGGAAATTCGAATGAATTTCCTGTGGAAACTCGAATGAATTTCCTGTGGAAACTCGAATGAATTTCCTGTGGAAATTTGAATGAATTTCCTGTGGAAATTGAATGAATTTCCTGTGGAAATTGAATGAATTTCCTGTGGAAATTCGAATGAATTTCCTGTGGAAATTGAATGAATTTCCTGTGGAAATTGAATGAATTTCCTGTGGAAATTCGAATGAATTTCCTGTGGAAATTCGAATGAATTTCCTGTGGAAATTCGAATGAATTTCCTGTGGAAATTCGAATGAGTTTCCTATGTAAAGTTGGATGAATTTCCGTTTTAAATTCGAATGAATTACCTGTGGAAATTCGAATGAATTTCCTGTGGAAATTCGAATGATTTTTCTGTGGAAATTCGAATGAATTTCCTGAGGAAATTCGAATGAATTTCCTGTGGAATTTCGAATGAATTTTTGTGGTTATTAGAATGAATGTCATGTGGGAATTCGAATGAATTTCCTGTCGAAATTCGAATGAATTTTCGGTGGATATTCGAATCAATTTTCGGTGGATATTCGAATGAATTTCCTATGGAAATTCGAATGAATTTCCTGTGGAAATTCTATTGAATTTTCTATGAAAATTCGAATGAATTTCCTATGGAAATTCGAATAAATTTCCTATGGAAATTCGAATAAATTTCCTGTGGAAATTAGAATGAATTTCCTGTGGAAATTCGAATAAATTTCCTGTGGAAATTCGGATGAATTTCCTGTGAAAAATCGAATGAATTTCATGTGGAAATTCGAATGAATTTCCTGTGGAAATTCAAATGAATTTCATGTGGAAATTCGAATGAATTTCATGTGGCAAGTCGAATGAATTTCATGTGGAAATTCAATGAATTTCCTGTGGAAATTCGAATGAATTTCCTGTGGAAATTGAATGAATTTCCTGTGGAAATTGAATGAATTTCCTGTGGAAATTCGAATGAATTTCCTGTGGAAATTGAATGAATTTTCTGTGGAAATTCGAATGAATTTCCTGTGGAAATTGAATGAATTTCCTGTGGAAATTGAATGAATTTCCTGTGGAAATTGAATGAATTTCCTGTGGAAATTCGAATGAATTTCCTGTGGAAATTCGAATGAATTTCCTGTGGAAATTGAATGAATTTCCTGTGGAAATTGAATGAATTTCCTGTGGAAATTCGAATGAATTTCCTGTGGAAATTGAATGAATTTCCTGTGGAAATTCGAATGAATTTCCTGTGGAAATTCGAATGAATTTCCTGTGAAATTCGAATGAATTTCCTGTGGAAATTCGAATGAATTTCCTGTGGAAATTGAATGAATTTCCTGTGGAAATTCAGATGAATTTCCTGTGGAAATTCGAATGAATTTCCTGTGGAAAATTGAATGAATTTCCTGTGGAAATTCGAATGAATTTCCTGTGGAAATTCGAATGAATTTCCTGTGGAAATTCGAATGAATTTCCTGTGGAAATTCGAATGAATTTCCTGTGGAAATTCGAATGAATTTCCTGTGGAAATTCCAATGAATTTCCTGTGGAAATTCGAATGAATTTCCTGTGGAAATTCGAATGAATTTCCTGTGGAAATTCGAATGAATTTCCTGTGGAAATTCGAATGAATTTCCTGTGGAAATTCGAATGAATTTGCACAGGAATGAATGCATGAATTTCCTGTGGAAATTCGAATGAATTTCCTGTGGAAATTCGAATGAATTTCCTGTGGAAATTCGAATGAATTTCCTGTGGAAATTCGAATGAATTTCCTGTGGAAATTCGAATGAATTTCCTGTGGAAATTCGAATGAATTTCCTGTGGAAATTCGAATGAATTTCCTATGGAAATTCGAATGAATTTCCTATGGAAATTCGAATGAATTTCCTATGGAAATTCGAATGAATTTCCTATGGAAATTCGAATGAATTTCCTATGGAAATTCGAATGAATTTCCTATGGAAATTCGAATGAATTTCCTATGGAAATTCGAATGAATTTCCTATGGAAATTCGAATGAATTTCCTGTGGAAATTCGAATGAATTTCCTGTGGAAATTCGAATGAATTTCCTGTGAAAAATCGAATGAATTTCTTGTGGAAATTCGAATGAATTTCCTGTGGAAATTCAAATGAATTTCATGTGGAAATTCGAATGAATTTCATGTGGAAATTCGAATGGTTTTCCTGGGGAAATTCGAATGGTTTTCCTGTGGAAATTCGAATGAATTTCCTGTGGAAATTCGAATGAATTTCCTGTGGAAACTCGATTGAATTTCCTGTGGAAATTCGATTGAATTTCCTGTGCAAATTCGATTGAATTTCCTGTGGAAATTCGAATGAATTTCCTGTGGAAATTCGAATGAATTTCCTGTGAAAATTTGAATGAATTTCCTGTGGAAATTCGAATGAATTTCCCGTGGAAATTCGAATGAATTTCCCGTGGAAATTCGAATGAATTTCCTGTGGAAATTCGAATGAATTTCCTGTGGAAATAATTTCAGCATTTTTCTGCTGTTTTGGTCGTGTGAAGGTAATAAAACAAGTTATATACCAAAACATAAATAGCCTATATGTTTAAAAGATAATTTTTTTACTCTAATTCAACAAACTGTGTTACTTGAGTTTTTACTAATATTTGCTACTAACTACAGTAGAATGATCAGAAAAATAACATACTTGAAAATGTAGCTATCAATTATCTTATGTAACCAAGAGAAGCACTATCCAAAGACCGTAGTGTGGTGCTAAGACAGTTTTTGAAAATAATTTAAATTGAAGAAGATAGGAGCTAAAAACTGCTTTTGGGACCACCCTATTCAAATTTAGTAATTTTGTCATAGAACATTATATATATATATATATATATATATATATATATATATATATATATATATATATATATATATATATATATATATATATATATATATATATACATATATATATATATATATATATATATATATATATATATATATATATATATATATATATATATATATATATATATATATATGAGACAAAATGAATGTTTTCTAAGCAAAAATGCTTAGTATTAAATTCTCTACAACTTTGTAAAATGGTTTGATCTCCTAACTCAAAAGATTAAAAAATACATTTTTTTTCACTAAACAGCCTTACATGGCAAATTACACTTAAAATGGATCTTTTCTTGTAGATCCTTTCTTCTGAAAACGTCAAAAATCTTGCGCTACTGGTTTTGGAGTTATCGAATTATGTCGTGAAATTCGACGAATCCGACCATTATGCCATGTATACAGGACCATGTGCCCTTACCTACTGGACACATGTGCGGCGTACTCAGCAGCACTTGTTTCCAAATGGTATGGAAACAATTGAAATGTAATTGAACATGCTTGAATGGACTTATGCTGTTTTTTTATGGCAAGCTTATAGAAGCTTGTAACCTTTTGATTATGGCGTACATAAAATTCTTATGAAGGGTATAAAACGTCTTTGTAGTGGTGCAGATTAAAATGTTACGTTTTGCCCCGGCACTGTTTGAAACTAATTTTTTTATGACGTTTCATAAAATCTGAAATATTTTTATACAACTCACAGACAATGCATTCAATATAAATACAATCAGCTGCTTTTGAAGATTATTGTTGCTCTGTATTTCACAAATTGCCATGCGCCTCCATCGAATTAAAAGTAACATGGCCTTGCACTAGTCGATGCGAGATTTAAAAACATAAAGAAGTTTTTTGTGAATTTAGGCAATTTGATGGTTTCTACGAGTGTAACAATGAGTAATCGCTTTCACTGCTAGTCTTGAAGTCGGATACCAAATTGAGTAACGTTAAACCGATATGTTGTGAGTGAACTTCTTGATATTATTTCGTTTCAACTTCAATATTAACTCTTATGCATTCCATGGGAAATACGTTGTAATGAGAAGTGCTTGGGATTCATAACGATTGTTAATCTAAAACTCCAACTGGTGTTAAAATTCTAAAGAAATGCTTTTGCAATACTCCCCTTGTCAACGTACACCACAAAAAAATATGGTTCGATTGGTTTTGCTCACTCGGATGCTGCATGTGCTGTGGGAGATTTCTCGTCAGGTTAGTTATGAATCATTATGGAAAGTCAAATCACAATAAGAACTCAAAAACAAAACTATAAACTTCGTACACAAAACAATAATATGTACATCGATCGATTGAGTGTGGAAGAAGTGTGTCAGAGTTACTTGGAAGGTACAAATCGAGAGACAGACAGTTCGACATCGAACCAATGAAGTTACCATAAATAGGTATATGGCAAACCAACATAAAACAAATACCAACAACACATATGGGGTTATAGATGATGGGTATGAGTTGAGTTATAGTTTGTAGCGTTATATCGAACACATTGAATGGCATTCCAGTAAACATTTTGCTACGCTTGATTTCCTACGGACCGGCAAGTATGAGACGACCATAGACTGACCGTCCTGTACGTATATGGAAACGGGATGGCATGTTATCTTTGGAGTCAGGATGGATGGAATCGGATTCTGGAAACAGGTGGGCCGAGTGCACATCAAGTACAATTCGTGGGAGGAATATGTATCGGGACCGGAAAGTAGCCTGGGCAACAGTATTTTTGTTTTCCTCGCCCGGTTATTTACACTTGTATTGAGACGATAATCCTTTAAGTCAAACACAAATTTGAATACGTTGCACTATTTGAGAAAGTTTGTTTAGCAGGTTCCGGGTTTCACGCAGCAAGTGAAGGAAACATCCGGAGAAGCACAACAAACTTGCTTTGAAGCACATTATTTGGAGATGGCAATTTGAGGAATTCTATTAAAATGTGCTCTGAAATATTTTTTCGTGGCAATAATGTGACCAATAGCTTGACATCATGTAATGTTATTGTAATTTTTGTTGCAAAAAATGATGTTCCGTCAGAGTTACAATTCCTTTGATTATTTGCAAAAAAATCAAACTATTGAGAAAAGGTCAATGTTATATTGCTATTTACTATTTCTTAATTTGAGTTTAAAGCTTTTCGAAGACTTATTTTAGTTTGTGTTCAAAACAGTTCAATTCGTCAAAATGCCATCTCCAACTATTGTGTAGGAGTACCAGAAAATGAAATTAAAGATGAAATAACAGCCGTACAACACAGATATATGACAACGAGAACTTAGTGAAAGGAAGGTATATATTTGGTAGACGGTAATACCGTTACATGGGATTAGTGTTGATTTGTAGGGGTTCAGGTCGGTAGATATAGAGCGGATGATGGGACAAAAAAGAACGACACCGGTCGATATGAAAAGGAAAAAGGGGGAGTAGATAGTACAGTGTTTTCTGTTCATCGGGGGAAGGTGGCAGGTGACAAAGTTGAGATGTTTTAAAAGTGTTCTTTTTACCGCGACGTTTGCCACCTCACTAGCGGGCGTTGGCAGCGCTCCCATTTCAACACTATCGTTCTCATAGCTGTAATGATTGAGGCCAGTGTCGTTCTCTTCGTCGTAACTAGAGTCGTCATTACTGGAGGAGTATTTGGAGGTTTTGCAAAATTTGGACAACAGTTTGTTGTGTTTTCTAAGCGACGGAATGTCCAGATAGAGCAACTGTTTCTGGTGTTCCAGCTGGCGCTCGAGATATTTGGTCATATTGTCGTCGCTCAGATAGTCGCTCGGATGCTGTGAATTGCTAGAGGCGGTTGATCTACTATTTCTAAGCGCAGATATGTGACATGATACAAGCAATATGGCGGCAGATCTAGCCGCACCTGTACGCGAGGTTGACACCAAGACACCTTTGGAACCGTGCAATGGAGCACTTGACGGCCGTCGATTGCCATAGGAACCGATGGAGCCGCTAGATCGTTGACTGGAACGCGATGACGGCCTTGCCGACTGTATTGTCAATGGAATCCCTGTGTTTAATGTAGTTGTTAGTGTATAGTTGGTGTATTTCATTATTAGCGATGGTTGTTTGAATGTGATATTCGTAGATCCAAGGAAAGTAGATAGAATAGAAAGAGACAAGCGTACGTACCATATTAGAATCTAGGAGTTATTTGGTAAGATTTATCACACGGTGCAACATGCTCATTTGGTTTTTTTTTCAATGAATATACTCATAAACTCCATATTTTATCTATCCGAAATGTAGTATAACAATAGCATTTATTATTATGTGCAATGACAACTTGTCAATTCCAGTTGTTGGTAATGCAGATGTTTATCAAAGTATGTAAATCGTCGAGTGTAAGATACCGACAGAAACATAAAGCTGGTTCCTACGGAAGCACTTTAAGTCCGTTAATTCTGCAATACTTATTTATGGAATATGTAATATGTGAGTTCTACCCAGGAGTTGTTTGCAATTTTGCCCAAGTTCAAATTTTTGTTTTCTGAAGCCTTTAACATGATTCAAATTGATGGTGAGGAATTTAGTAGAGTTCTATGAGAAGACTACCGCCATGTGTCGCATTTGACAAATCTCCTACTCATTTGACAAATAATCTTTGATCCATTTTTGACATGGCCGGTTAGGTGTGTCGGGCAGTCTACGTTGGCGGCGCTAAGGAGCTTTACACACGTTAGTGAGCAGTACGAAGTAAGAACTAAGAGTAAGTAGTGGGAAGTGAGAAGTCGGACGTGAAAAATGAGAAGTGAGAAGTGAGTAGTGGGAATAATGGGAAGTGAGAAATAAAAAGTAAGGAAAGAGAAAAACAGAAGGAATAAATGCAAAATGAGAAGTAAGAAGGATGAGGAAAGAAGAAAACCCTGATTCATCCACCTAGCGGTGTTTTTGCCTTTCTCGTGTATTATGATCCCATAGTCTAATATGGCCAATTTTCAATAGGAAACAATGTGACACAATTCCCTGTTGAATGCATCAAATCGAATCAAGATAAGTGCTTTAAAGATGAGTGAGTTTTGTTTTGCGCACATACATACACACACACATACACACATATACAGACAGACATCATCTCAATTCATCGAGCTGGGTCGATTGGTATATAACACTATGGGTCTCCGGGCCTTCTATCACAAAATCGTCTTGGAAGTGGATATATAGCCTTTTCGTTGCACCTCGCTGTAGGAGAAAGGCAAGAAAGGAGAAGCCAGAAAGGAGATGGATGAAGAAAGAGGAGGTAGAAAGAAGGAAGAAATACGACAAAAGGAAGAAAGAAAGAAGAAGGTAGAAGATAAAAAGAAGAAAGATGAAACAAGAAAGAAAAAGGAAGAAAGAAGAGAAAGGAATATATATGAAGGAAGAAGGAATAAGAAAGAAGAAAGAAGGAAAACGGAAGAAGATAGAAAAAAATGAAGGAGAAAAAGGAAGAAGGGAAAAAAAGGGAAGAAAGGAAGAAAGAGGAAGCAGAAATAAGAAGAAAGAAAAAGAAAGAAGAAGGAAGAAAGAAGAACAAAGTAGGAAGTTGAAAGAAGGAAGAAGTAAGAAGGAATATTGAAGAATTATGAAGGAAGATGGAAGATAGAAGAAGGAAGATGGAAGAGAAAAGAAAAGTAATGACCATTCGGCGTAATGACCTCATGTCTAATGACCTGCGGCCTAACGGCTTTCTGGCTAAGTCTCAAAGCAACACAGAGACTGCTAAGGTAGTGTCGAATAATCTATTTTCCAGAATCCTTCCTTACCTCCTCCCCGAAAAAAAATCGGTAACTTGGTTCGAAACGATATTTCTAGACCAACATTTGAAAAGGGCGTAGCAGCCAAAATCTGTTCCTTCTGATTCGTTGTCCACATCGCTATATATGTAGACGATGAAACCGGAAGAATAAATTTTGGCTGTTACGCTCTTTTCAAATGTTGGCCTAGATTTAAAATATACAGCAGTAGGTCACCTAGTTAGATTAGCTTTATTATTACGGACTGTCACACTTTCTGACACCGACAACTATTGAATTATTTAATCTAGGTGAAGAACTGGGGCATAACCCTCAACATTTACATTGTCAAAGAGAAAAAAATCTATCTTCTGACCAGTGATTCGTATAGTACATTTCAAGACAAAATTTTCAAAACGACTTATCTGCTTTTGTAAACAAAGATTCAAACGACGATTTGACGAATCTGATTGCTCTCCCACGCAAACCAGCACCACCAATAGGTAGATGAAGGTTTCCGCTACCTGTTGATGGTGTTGGTTTGCGTGGGAGTGCTATCAGATTCGTCAAATCGTCGTTTGAATCTTTGTTTACAAAAGCAGATAAGTCGTTTTGAAAATTTTGGCTTGATTTTTGCTGCTATTATCACGTCTCATTATTTGTGTCGGACAGAATGTTGCACAATATTCTTTTGCGACAAGTACAGTGTTGTAGACACATGCCATTCATGGCAATGCACAATGGTCCCAGAGTCGAATCTAGCAAGACAAAAATGTTTGCGCCAAAACTATTAGTTTTAGATATATAGTGTCTTTGGGAAAAAAAAATCATATTTTTTGACGATTTTTTTCCATGTAGTGAAATTAGGGTGATACCTATATTTCAGAAGTTCATAATATCAACTTTTTAATTTTTTGGTAAAGACTTGTGCAATGTTCCACAAAGTTGTAGAGCAACTAATTTTGAGCAACTTTGCCGAAGAAACCATTTTCTATCAACTATGGTTCACAAGTTATGAGCTTTTTCAATAAATACGTTAGGGCGGTCCCTTAAAATCGGTATTCTTCACATCACGTTTTATACATCCATTTCTCGCATAAACTTTGTTCCGAGCACTTTTAGGACTTTTGAAGGCGCACATTTTTGTTAAAGAACCATGGATCTATCTCTTATAACAAAAAGTTATTCGAATTTTGTGTGAAAACATGTTTTTTTCATATGCGTATATTTCAAAATGGAGCAAACCGATTTTCAATCTATTGGTTCTATTCGAAAGCTCGCACTTTTCTGCGTTTATGGTGGGAAAACTGAGGGAGCGTTTTTTGTTTAAAGCGTTTTATTTAATTTTGAAAAAAATATGTTTTTAATCGAAAAACGGCTATAACTTGATAAATAAACGAGATAGATCCATGGGTCTTTGACAAAAAGACGTGCCTTTAGAAGTTCTAAATGTGGTCCGTACAAAATATCCCTCAAAAATCAACACATAAAAATATATTTAAAAAAAAACGGTTTTCGTAAGGAAATAAACCTTAGTTAGATCAAAGTAGGCTGGTCGACAGAGCGTATGATTTTTTTTTTGACGTTATTGTGCCTTGCAACAAAAATTACAACTCTCGTGATAATTTTCCAAAGCTCTCATAGATGTGGAAAATTTCTCCGCGGTGCACATAGCACGTGCTAACCATGCATGAACCGCTAGGATGCACCACGTGGCGGCCAAATGTGAAGATTTGATTGTAACGTAATAGTAATAAAAACATATCAGCAGCTAACCACTAGTCTGCTTCGCTTTCTCCACTGGCGATACCTAATCTAAATCTAATCAAAACAAGATAGACTTGTAACAAAGGCTATACTTCAAAAGTGACGTACTTTTAACGCTACATATCCAACAGAAAACCAAGCTACTACCATTAATATGCATAGTAGCCTGGTTTTCTATTTGATGTTTAGCATGGCACACAAAAGACATGGCAGTCTCAACGCGTATGTAAACATTCAGTATGAATGAACCGGTGAATCGAGAAAATGCGCTCTCTAGTTCAGGCTACTTTTATCGATCTAACGTATATTTACTTACAAAACCCGTTTTTTTAAATATATTTTTATGTATTGATTTTTGAAGGATACTTTGTATGGACCACATTTAGAACTTTTGAAGATACATCTTCTTGTTGAAGACCCATGTACCTATCTCGTTTACTTATCAAGTTATAGCCGTTTTTCGATTAAAAACATATTTTTTTTCAAAATGAAATAAAACGCTTTGAACAAAAAACGCTCTCTCAATTTTCCCACCATAAACGCAGAAAAGTGTGAGCTTTCGAATAGAACTAATAGATTGAAAATCGGTTTGCTCCATTTTGAAATATACACATATTAAAAAAACATGTTTTTCATACAAAAACTCGAATAACTTTTTTGTTATAAGAGTTAGATCCATGGTTCTTTAACAAAAATCTGCGTCTTCAAAAGTCCTAAAAGTGCTTGAAACAAAGTTTATGCGAGAAATAAATGTATAAAAAGTTATGTGAAGAATACCGATTTTTAGGGACCGCCCTAACGTATTTATTAAAAAGCTCATAACTTGTGAACCATAAGTGATAGAAAAATGGTTTCTTCGGCAAAGTTGCTCAAAATTAATTGCTCTACAACTTTGTGGAACATTGCACAAGTCTTTACCGAAAAATTAAAAAGTTGATATTATGAACTTCTGAAATATAGGTACCACCCTAACTTCAGTACATGGAAAAAAATCGTCAAAAAATATGAAATTTTTTTCCCAAAGACACTATATATCTAAAACTAATAGTTTAGGCGCAAACATTTTTGTCTTGCTAGATTCGACTCCGGGACCATTGTGCAATGAATGTATTACACGCGAGTCGTTCGTATCATATGACAATATTCGTGCCGCCCGTGAATGTATCGCTATCTTTTATGATGGTAGTGCAAAATGAATGTTCTGAGCAGTCATAAAAGCTATGATGCTTATAGAAAAAGTAAATTAATAAACAATTTGTTTTGTTTGGCTGCTTTGGGGCCGCACACTTATTACGTAAAGGCTTATGGCGGGTAGGGTAAGAACAAAAAATGATTTATAATGAAACAATTTTACATGGGGGAAGGAGTTCAAACCCCAGAGAATTCACTTACGTACTGGGTGTATCATCATTTTATATCCAGAGTAAGACTTCTCAAAACAATAAATCGTCAAAAGATGAGACACTTCTTATATATTTAAGAGTTATTGTTGCTCTAAAAAAAGAACGTTTTTACAGGCCAAATCATTTAAATAATTTTAATATTTCAACTATTCGAGCCAGATTTATTTTTAATCTGTGTTTGATTAGAGAATCGGTTTGACACTTCATCCTAAAGCTCATATTTCCATCCCATCAAAAACAAAGCAATGAAAAGGAATTTGGTGCGTTTCTTATTTTTTTGTTTTTTTTCATCACGAGATTGGTGCTTTATTTTTTTGTTTTGCGATGAATATATGTTCAATGGGATGGATAACGGAACAGTGCAAAAAAAAATTCTAGATATATTTCAAAAAAGCACTCAAAGCCAATTTAATAACAAAAAAATTAGGCTCGTACGTATAATTGTGTGATAAATCTTATTTTTTTGGTTGATCCTCATTTTTTATTTCAAAATTTTGATTTTCAGGGGGGTCCCGTAGCGTAATTGGCTACACGTTCGCCTCATAAGCGAATGGTCATGGGTTCGATTCCCAGCCCCTCCACCAAACCCTTGTCAGTCGCCAGAAGCGCAGTCCGTACGGTGGCGTTTTGGGGAACGCGCCTCACCGACACGGCTGCCTGATGACGACTGACAGAACTGTTCTTCTCGGAGGCATTCCTCCAACGTTCTTCGATTAATGGCAACCGAACAAAGCAACGATCACTGGATTCACCACATGGACAAATGAACACAATGGACTCACGATGATATGGACTGGCAACGACAACAATAACGAATTATGGACATCTAAAAATAGATTCTGTGTGGACTCTGTACAGCAGAGTACCACAGTAGATCACGGCACAGTAGCGGTTAACAACACAGAGTGCCTACCAAATAAATATACGATTAAAAAAAAATGGATTTCTATTGTTAAAAACCCAGGTTGGGGAGACTGGGGTAATATGCACCCTCGGTGCAAAACGACCCTTTTGCATTTTTGAATACATTTTCAGCAGTTTTCCAGAGTATTTACTACAGCGCATGTAGTTCGGATCTCGAGCTAGCGATCTAGTAGTAAACATTAATGAAAACATTCCTGGAACAACGCCGAATATGTCGAAAGGTCGTTTTGCCCCAGGGGTGCATATTACCCCAGTTACCCCTAATTCCACTAGCGGTGATGATGCCTTTCTTCAAACAATCGATGCATTCAACTATAATTGCCTACATTAAGGCGTTTACCGACGCTTGCTTTATACATAGATAAAATTTAATGATTGAAACGTTTGATGATTAAAGTTACCCCCAAATTGAAGAGTCAAAAAACTCCACAACAACAGATTTTTAAATTTGTTTACAAGTTTAAAAATATCAAATAACCAAGATCAACAGCCTAATACGTTCTACATGTAGCAGTACTCATTTTAAAAATATGAGAAAAGCCACTTACGGATAAACTATTAAAAAAAATGATCAATGTTTATTTGTTTATTTAAAAAATAATCAATTGTTTATTTGCCCCGGATTACGGCACTATAGATAATGGTAACGGATTTAGCATTAATGTATCCTTCAGGATAGCGATCCGTTTATTGATAATATGGTAATCACATATGCTGAAGTCGTAGTCAACGCTAGATGTTAGCTCAGATTTTCATTGTGAGAACGAACGTCATCAGCACAAACAGCATATTTCTTGAAAAAATATCAGCATAAACACTTTCAAGGACACAGGTTATGGTCATATTTCTTGGAACTTTTTTCAAATGGTCCTAATTGATTTTGAAGAAGATGCACGCCGAAAAATTTTAAAAATTTTGAATTTTAAAATAAACGTAAGAAACGGCTCAACGTTATCAATTTCTAGTGGTTTTTACACGCGAGGAAGAAAAACCGTTCATCTTTCTTAAATCTTTCACTTTCTGTGTAATTGAGTTTTCATAATATTGTAATTATTGTTCATTTTGGGGTGGCCAATACCCGGAAAATAGAAAAAAAACTTTGATTGAACTTTTAAATTCCACAATCCGCGTAAAAAATGCATAAACAACGAGTTTAGCGTATAATTAACTGTATTATTTATCAAATATTTAGCTTCATTGATGATGCATTCATCACATTCAAAATTATATTCCATTCGTTTGTTTTGTGAAACATGTTATGTCGCATAGAAAAATGTCACGGTAGCCCATGATTTTTTTTTGTCATGCTACAATATTTTGTGTTACATGACCGTCACACATGCAACACATGACCATCAACAGATTTGCAGTTCAAGACAGTACATTTTAATCCACTGCTTCTGACAACTGGGCGAGCTCCACACTGAAAACCAAAACTACCCAAAAGTGGGTTGTTTCCACTCAAAACCGTGGTTTGGGCCAATAACCCAAATTTGAATTAAATAACTTTTCTGGCACTAGGTAGTTTGCCTTTAATCCCATGTAAACAATTTACCCAAAGCTGAGTTTAATTTATCCAAAGCGGACCTTAATCAACCCAAAATAGAGAATATTGAATTTACTCAAATTTGGGTTATTGGGCTGAGCAACCTCGGTGAGGTGTTTGCATCTTGCTCTAATTTTGATAGCAATCATGGGAAAGAAAGGGAAAACTACCTAAATTTGGGTAAATTTTCTTAGCGATATTCTCATGAGTGCGTATATTGAACTCAAAGTTTGGGTTGATTTATCTGTCCGTGCACTTGTAAATGATTTTTTAAAAAGACAGGAACACCGTCTTCGACCAGAGGTCGTACAGACTGAACACTTAACACCTAGACAACGGACAGGACATATAACACCCAGTGGACCGGTGGAGAATTTTTCGATCACGAAAAGTTTCCTACTTACCGGGCGGGATCCGGGTGATTAGTTCTGTTTTGTGTGGTGGGAAAGTAAACCAACCAGTGTGGTCGGAATGTGAATAAATCATTGCGCGACCAATCGTTTTGCTCGTTTTGAGTCGCGTTTGCTCGCCTTTTCTATCGGACGCAGAATGATCGCGCGATCATCCAAATGCTTAGTTCTTCTTTGTGCGTTTGAGTAAGTTACTTTGACATAATTTTGTACCAAATTATTCAGTCGCTTACCAAGGCGACTTCCTACAGATTACCTTCACATCTAACCGACCATCCCTCTCCCGTGGTGCTCACGGAGATGCAGATGTTTCCTCGGTATCTTGTGGCAATGAGTGTCGAACTAATTTTCCTCTCCTAATCCTAGATTGACTGTGAGGACGTAGACGGTATCATTATTAGTCTTGAATTAATGAAACTTCATCGGATGTGCAGTGAGAAGAGATTTCTAATCACAAGAAGGCTATTTAATTGGTGAGCTGTGCACATTTGTTGTTTCTTGGCCAATAACGACTAGCAACTACGAAGGGTATAGTCAATCAAGCTAAGCTAAGCTAAACTAAATTCGAAATTGAGTGAACTAAAGCTCCGGTTGAGTAAACAGAACCTACAGGTGCCTACAGTATGTACTACTTTTGTACGATAAAGGCAAACTACCTGTCCCCAATCAACCTGATTCTACCATAATAACCTGAATTTTGGCATAAAGGGTATGATCGATACTTTGAACGTCATATGTATTTATTGTTTTGCTTTACTCCTTCTCAAGTATGAAAATTGAGCTACTGTGATGAAAAACATGGACATTGGACATTTGAGTTTTTTTCCCAACAATGTTTGAAAGAAAAGTGTTACGTGCCATTTATTGCGAATCTGATACAACACGGTGCATGGAGGAGGCGAATAACCTCATAATTGCATGGGCTGTTAAGGGAAAGCCCCCATCGTTCTTTTCACAATTACTTTTAGTCAGTCTTAATGTCGAATTATAACCCAGTGAAAATTGTTTTCCACAGAGCTCTTTTGTGGAAGAGTTATTTAGCTAAAAGCCATTCGTCCGACGGCCACTTAGCGGAATAACACGTTAGGCCGAAAGTCATTTAGCCTATTTCCATTTGGCCGAATTGAACTTTCCCGTCACATTTTATTCGGTCAATCGATTCTTTCATTTTTCTAAGGTCAACATTCCCATATTTTGACACCTCCAACTATTTTTTAATCGATATTAAATGAACATCAGGTTGCCTTTCTGGGCGGTTCCCACGTGCAGTATTTTTTTTGTTTTTGTTTTCGATTTTAAAAATGTTAGAGGCTTAAAACATTTGGGTTTTTTGGGAAAGTTGACACGTAAACGAATCAGAGAATTGACTTTCCCATCAAAAATTGTGTCTCTTTTTATTGCCTCATTCGATTCTTTGGCTTATTTAAGGTCATTTTTCCTAAAGAACCCATATTTTTCAAAGCGTCTAACTATTTTAAAAATCGAAAATGTGAATGAATGAATGTGCACATGCTAACCGGCCTGAAAAATTCACCCGATGTTCGTTCAAAATCGGGCAAATGTTAGGCCAATCTTGAAAAACAGCACTTTTTCGAATTTTTGTTTTAAATTTAAAAATACTTAGAGGCGTCAAAAAACATGGGATCTTTGGGAAAGTTGACCTTAAATAAAATATAGAATCGATCGAGCGATTAAAAATTGTAGACGGGAAAGGTCAATTAACTGAGATACAGTTTTTGATGGGTAAGGACAGTTGATCGTTCCCGTCAAAAAGTGTATCCTTTTTTTTGTCTAAGTCGATTCTTTGACTAAATTTTGGTCAACTTTCTCAAAGAACCCATATGTTTTTAAGGCTCTAACTCTTTAAAATATGTAAATCAAAAACCATGTACTGCACGTGTGAACCACCAGAAGAATTGGTTCAAAATCAAACAAATGTTAAGTCAAACTTGATAAACAGCACTTGACTCGACGGCTGTGGCAGCTCGGGGAAAGCCTCCAGCGATGCTGGTGGTGGAGCGACAGAACGCTGACCAACCGATTTGGCGCTCGGGGGTTTTGCAACATTCGCCTTTTTCGCTGGTTGTCGTGGACAAGTTTGCTTCGCCACGTTCGCATAGCTCTTCTGGACTAGCAGCTTTTTGTTTTGGACACACGATATGCCAGTATGCGCTTGCTTCTTGCAGTATTTACAAGAGACGATCTGTTCCTTGTAAACAATGTAGGACTGTATGTAGGATCGTGACCCACGAATCGATGTTACGATGAACTAGCATTCGAGCTGACCAAATGCCGAGCGGTATTCCACCGAACTCCAACCCTTCTGCCCATGTTAGCTCTCGCAGCGAAAACACTCCACCAAACCCACTCAAAAATTGAACGATCTTTTCTTCGGGGACGTTTTCTGGCAGATTGTGCACTTTAACGTCTACACATCCATCTTCCATGGTGATGTGAAGCTTGTATTTCTTGTATTGAACGCATTTCCATTAAAAGAAGGCATTATCTACCCTGTTTGCCTTATACCGGGCAAACGAGTCGATTTAAAGAAGAAAATTATCTTATTTTTACCTTATACCGGGCAGACGCGTTGATTTAAAGAAGACATTATTTCCTCTGTTTGCCTTATACCGGGCAAACACGGTCATTTATATAAGGCATTACTTTTTTTTCCATTTTTCTTATACCGACTAAGGCATTATACCCTCTGTTCGAATTATGCCGGGCAGACGCATTCATTAAACCTTCTACTTCTCACGACTTGTTTTGAAAAAGGAAAAAATGCTAGAACAAAAATTATTTTCCATAGCTTAAAATAATGGAACACGAAAAAAAAGTTTGATTGTGAATCAATAGTTACTCGATTGTTTTCAAAACTATTTTTAAACACAAAATTGATTATAAAAGCAATCTAATGAAACTGTAAAGCTGTGCTAAATATTGCTTTTTGTTGCTGACGAAATTTGATGAAAGTTGGAAGCTACTATGGAAAGGGAAGGTTTGAAGAAGGCATTATTTTCTCTGTTCCCTTCATGCCGGACAGATGCGTTAATTGCAAGAAAGCATTATCTCCTCTCTCGTACAATAGCTCTTTTCCAGATGATAATGGCGTAGAATGATAGTCGAAGTTAATTACACTTAATTCAAACATTTTGGTTAAACAGAATTTTTATTGTGTTTCTCTTAGTAACTCTAAGTAGTAGGTTTAATTTTTATGCTTTGCAAATATTTCATTTTGCGATTAATTGGTATCTGTTTCAAAATATTTTCGAGGTAATGGCCTTCGCACTGTACCATTCGGGGTAGTGGCCTTCGGAGTACTGTTATTCGGGGTAGTGAGGTGGAGCCGGTTTCATTTTAAATTTCTTCCTTCTTACTTCTCATTCACACTTAGCACTGTGCTTAGATAAAACGTTTCGCTTTCACTTATTTTCTATTGGAGACAATATTTTTTTCGTGCTGCTGTGTAAAACAAGTTGAAATGCATGATAACCGGTGCCCCCACAATAGGATGTTTTTTTTTAAAGAAATTAGTCACGAGAAACGGCTCTCACGATATGCTACATATCGTGAGTGTATACAGAGATGATAAGAGATTTTTTCATTTTGCTTTGGATTCAATTCATGTTAATAATTATAATGTTGCAATTCAAATGCAATTATTAAGGAATTTATGAGTATAAGCTTGGTTTTGTTGCATCGTGTTATTTTCAACTATTCTTTTTAGTAATTATTTAAAGGAACTCATGCATTGCTAAGATGAATTTGTCTTTTAAGAGTCCATATTATAACTGACTGAAAGCGATATAGCTACATTTTGAAAGGAAGACTAATTCGGATTGCTGTTACGTCTAATGGAATCATAATAATCTATAAACAAATTTCATCAAAACTGCATTTAAAAGACAAATACATCCTCTATTCGTTCAGGAATAGGAGAAATCAAAACAGGTGACAGATATGTTAAATAATACCTTAAATAAACGACCATACAAACTCCAGAACGATTCGCATTGGCAAACGTACCTGTATCACTGTTGTACAAAATCGGCGGTGCAAGGTTAGCATCGCCAAAATGTCGAGGTCGAGGGTATTTCGTTTTGCTAAATAAATGCAGTACCATGCAAATGAGCCCGGCTAGCACGGCAATGCCGCTGGTGACACCGAAGAGCGTCGGAAGATCTGCAGTTATTTGAGCCATATCTGAAAGCAAGACGAAAAAAAAAATGGACACAAATCGGTGAAAACGAGAACGAATGGTACGTGAGTGCGGCAAGAAATCCGATTTGGCTACGTGGTCCTACCAAAAAGGAATTTAAGGCGAGTTCTATAATAGATACAGTACCAGACACTTTTATATGGTATATGTGCCAGAGAAGGAAACAGCCAGAAGCTGTTTCAAATATGGGTCAATTCTGATGACATTGCATAGTTGATTGATTGTGTTGAAATTATGGATCTTTTTCATGCAATTGAAGCCGCGAAGCTTTATGTAAATACATATTTTTCTATTACCGAAACAATGCAATTTTTTTTCTTTCTTGTCATTTTTTGAATATGCACACATATACTAACTAAAGCAGACCTAAAGACTATGGTGACAGATTTCTTATTATAGATTATGATGTAATTATATATCAATAGGCAATTCATAACGCAAAATTTAACACTCAATCGAGCGTGACAGAATCAATTTAGCAGTACATATTGGGCTATTTTTATGTACCATCCATGGCCACGTGTACAGTGTCAAATAATCCGGCTTGAAAAATTGTAGCTTCTAACGGATATGAGTATGTACACAATCAATATAAATTTAAGCTAGCAGTCTAACGAACAAGTTCTACATGATAGATGTTCGGCTTGGCTGGACGGCATCTTCGATTCCGTTTACCCAGCAAAACAAAAAAAAACCGTCCAGTTTTCCGGCACCGGAAAATGTGAGAGTGACAGAAATGAAACACTTACCTTGTGTGCAGAAGACACGTCTGGTTGGCTTTACGTAGCTAACGGAGTGGAAACCGGGAGCACACTGGCAAATGGCGTTGTGACTAATCTGCACGCAGAGGGCGTGCTCGTCGTTGTAGATGCAGGTTTGATCGTAGAAGCATTGTTGCCCCAACTTTTTGGCTATTTGAGATAGATCAGGAACACCATTATTGGTCGGCAGCCATAGTCCGGAGGGAGAGTGATTGGATCCAGTTCGTCGGTGGCGTCGTTGTTGCATGAAATGGAAAATGTAAAGCATTTGGTTAGGATGTGTTTACGAGATAGGAAGGACTGAAGGTGAACAAACGTATGAAAAACAAATTAATTTGCTGTTTGGAAAAGTGGGGATTTAAGCTATAGGATTAATTTAGTGCAATCGATTAGTTTAATATAAGTTTTTATGAGAAATATATAGATGTAATGCATCCCCAATGATTTACAAAAATCCTTATTGAACGAGCGGTGACAATGCCTTTCACATATACACCCGATTCTTGTTTTACACGGGGGATGCGTTCCGTGTAAAAAAAGTTTTCAGTTAAAAAATCGAAAATCCGTGTAAATAAAATTTTATGATTTCTCGACAAATCATGCAAAATGGAGCAACTTTGCAAAAATTTTGCATGGGATTTTTTTTACACGGCCATGTAAAAAAAATCCGTGTAAAAACAAAATCGGGTGTATTGTTAAAATGTGGAAAAGTACAAAAGATCCTGATTAATCCAACTGGCGCTGTTAGTGCCTTTCTCGTGCGATATAGTAAGAATATTACATAGAAGAAAAGTCTAAAGTAGTACTATTAGGTAGATATATCATTCACATTGTCGACTGTAATATGCAATCATAAATCATGAGTAAAACGGCTACACAGTTTCGTCTAATTGAAACGAGTTGTATAATTCGTCCGACGTTTCGACACCGGAAAGTGGAGTGTCTTCTTCAGAGAAATAGTGATTTGTTCTTTTTTTTGTCTCAGCCAATCGGCGAACTAGCCAAAGCTAAAGGCCGGAATTATAGAAAAAGTGTATGAAGATAAGGGACTCGGTCAACGCCTTTTGTGTTTCCGGGAGGCACATTTTTAACAGATCGGGCAGGAGCCCAGCCCTGTACACTTTGGTTTGCTCAGATGCTTGTCGCGCACGAGGCTACATACTCGGACGTCTTGAAGGCGATGAGGAGTGACGTCAAGCTCGGTGAACTCGGCGCCGACGTACGTCGAATTTGTACCCGGAGCGGTCTCCAGAGGTGCTGGAGAGGATCATCGCGGGGCTCTTCCCACGTCACGACCCAAGTCCTTGGCCTCCCTTTGTGGAGCTGCCAGGGGCCAGGGTGGCCGACGAGGGAAGAGTAACTGTGGCGGAACTTGCGGGGATTGCACAGTCCCTTAGTGTAGGTAAGGCGCCAAGACCGGATGGTATTCCGCACCTGGCCATCAAAGCGGCCATTGCTGAGGATCCCGAGATGTTCAGATCTGTCATGCAGAGATGCCTGGACGAGGGAGTCTTCCCTGAAGCATGGAAAAGGCAGTGCTTGGTCCTATTGCCAAAGGCGGGAAAACCACCGGGGGATCCGTCGCACTGTGATCGGATATCGTGAAATCATGGCATTTATTAATAACTCCTCAGCACAGCAAATAATTTTGAAAATTCAACGATGTGTAAAATTGAAGCGAACCCTATCAAACGAATTAACATTTGATATTCAATTAAATTTGATTGAATTCTACAAGCAAGCACAGATTAAATTTATTTCGATTCAAAAGAACAGTAAGATCGATTGAATATTACGTTTATTTGCATGCTCCAAATATGTGCATTCAAATACATTTAAAATCACAACATATTTTTATCTGTGAGGGTTGCCTCATAGAAGTATGGTGTCTTCCACAAAGTTGCTGCATGCTAAGTATGCCTTCATATGGTGATAAAAAATAGTTCGGAACTCTGCCGCTAGGGCGGCGCTACAGCCAACTTTTTATATGAGCATGATGTAATGATGGTATCTTCAGCAAAGTTAAAGAATTCAGTATTCTGAGGAACTCTTACGAAGGAACCACCTTCGAAAAATCTTTTGCTTCTTAGATACAATGCATTTTTGATGAAAAATGTGTTTTTTTTACCCAAAATTTCATTATTTTTCGGTTTATTGTGTATTTATGTACAATATTTTGTTTTGTTTTTCCCTTAGGACGGTTCGTAAGTAAATTGATGAATATATTTTATTACTTTTACAGCATATATTGTTATTGACAAACGCTCTATATTGTCGAATAGAGCTCCCTATTATTCACTTTTCCCACTAACACAAATTTTCCCTCCCGAGACATCTATGAAGGTAGTATGGGTTCCCTGCATCTTCACTAGTAGATGTTGAACTAACATTCCTTCCCTTCCTTCCGTGATTGTAAGGACGTGGCCAGGTATACAACTGCTACTGTATAGGAAAAGGTACTAATCCCAAGTACCAATTTGCGACAATATACAGTAGATTGCTTACAATTTTCTTACAGATTCAAGCTCTGTCTGGTGGGGGAGAGGGTTCTCTTCGTCGACTTCCCCTCATTTGAAAGAAAGTGACAGGCAGGGAGTTTCTTTGCAGTTTATCACCTCAGAATGCAAGTTCGCACTATTTTCTTTCGTTATGAAGTGATAAACCACAGAGAGATCTGCTGCTTGTCACTTTTGTTTAGAGGGGGGGGGTTGACGGGGAGAGTCTTCTCTTGCGACATTTGCCCTTATTCCAGATGGAGCTTGAATTGAGCATTGTATAGCCACCCACGATTTGTACAATCACATATGCTATGCTATGCTATGCTATTGTGTATTTATGTACAATATTTATATTCACTTCATCTTTCTGTATCCCGGAGAATAATATATAAAATTTTCTGAGTCAATTAAACCAAAAAACAACTAATAAAACGCATCAACAGTTAATAAATATTCATTAACATACTGAAAAATCGATTTATTTTCCCACTCCCTCCTCATCACACTTAGATTTTATCTGGAATAGAATCTTTAGACTACAAGTAATGTAACAGATGCGAATTTGGATGCAGAAATTTGCAGAAAATCTTCCACAGATCATTAACATTTTTCGAATTATGCATGCGTTTGACAGAATTTTACCCAATTAATCAGTACATAGTAGGCCGTGAAATTCATATCTTAATAAACAACAGTTTGTGAACTATCTGGGCCACGTTCATGTTGCTTTTGAGTCATTTGCAGTGTTTTTGTTTTAATTGTTTTTGGTGTGCAGTTTAGTTAAGATTTAATTCTCTTGATATAATTTAATATTTAGTAAGTTGAAAACTGAATTGAAAAAAAAGGAATTTTTTACATACTGTGAGTATTTTTTCATGAAAGCCACATCTCTTAAATACGTACAAACAATAAAATGGCAAACGATTTAATTTAAAATCTTAATTTAGAGCGGTCAAACTTATTTTATTTGGTTTGTGTTTCCGAAGAGTACAAAGGTAATATCATATCAAATTCCAAAAGTGTATGAGACGCATTATTTTCATAGCTGAAGAAGAGGTCATTGAATATACAAAGTCGTGAGTTAACCAATGTTGTCCGTAAATCTATTTCACATTGGAAAGATGTGCAAAAGATTAAAATCAGGAAATATTTAATCGAAAATATTCGTCAGAAATGGCATTTAACAGATTCTTGCCAAGCTTATAATAGAGTCTGTTCAGATGCATCAAAATTTTGTTATAAACTTGCTCAAAAATGGAAACGAAGCGATCGTAAACCCAGCACATTTTTATCAAGAGAGGGTAAATGGTTGGATGGAGTGATGACATTCATTTTCGCTGATGAAATTGATAACATGAGAAAAACCGGAAGACCAGCAGTTTCATTTGAGAATTCGGCAACTCGGACAAAAAGGTAGTGGTTCTGTGAAATTATTTATTTATAAGAAAATGTTCCTATTTTCATCTCAATGTAATAAATTTATCTCAACTCGGAAAATATAATAATTCACCCAATCAACCAATTTAATCGGTTCGCATGCTAGATGCGTGCTCAATGCTAACAAAATTACAGAAATAAGGATTATATTTTTGATAGCATAAACATAAGATGAAGAACCGGAACAGTTTCCCTATTTAATACTTAATCGATCTGGACTGTTTTATGTTTTTTTAAGACTCAAGACAGAAAGTTTGCGAGCCGAAAATACGACCTCGGAACTACTTTTTGCAGCGGCTATGAAGTTGAGAGTAGAAGGCTTCAACAAATGTGCAGATTTTGTTCAAAATATCAGTGACAATGCAGCAGAGGTTGATGAAATTATTGCCAAGTTCAATCAAATGCGAAATTTGTCTCCACCGGAAAAGCTCACTGCCGAAGAGGGAGTCTCTTTGATTCTTGAAACTGATTTGGGCAAAGGTCAATACAATATTTTACGACATGTTGCAGAACATCACAAGGCTGACGTAATCCTCTCATATGATAATATTTTATTGGCCAAGAAAAAAGCTTATCCACCTTCAGGTTCCATTAAAGTCACTGATAAATGTGCTGAAGGAAAGCTTCAAAGTATACTCGACCACGAAAATACAAGAAACGTTGAATATTTGAAAAAATCTGGAATATTATTGACACAATTTGTTCACTTGGATATATATTTTTTTCGCACAAATGGGGGTATGATGGAAGCAGTAGACTTTCGACGACTAGCAAAATTTCAAAGATAAGTCAAGCAGCGACGCAAACATTTTGTTCACAGCTTTAGTACCATTACAGCTAAAAAGTGTTCATGGCAGTGGAGAAGTCAAAGATATTTGGACAAATTCTGCTCCATCATCTACAAGATTCTGTAAACCGTTGAGGATACAAATGGTTAAGGAAACCAAAGAATCTTTGAAAACCGAAGAATCGTATTTTTTGGAACAGATCGCGAATCTGAAACCATCAAGTGTACTTCTACAAAGTGGACAAACCATCAAGGTTCGACATAATCTCACTATGACTATGATAGATGGAAAAACACGTAATATTCTGACAAATACCTCATCGATGGCCACTTGCTGCGCATGTGGGCCACTCTGGTCAAAATGTATACAAACATATCCACACGAAATCCTGTGAATATTGAAAGTTTTAAGTATGGAATATCTGTACTTCACACTCGTATTCGCATGCTTGAGTGTGTGCTGCATGTTTCGTATAAAATGGATATCAAAAAATGGAACTGCAAAGAAGATCTCTATAAGGTACACCGGGGCAAGTTGAAATGCGGGGTAAGTTGAAACGGAAGCTGTGATTTGGATCGGAAATGACCCAATGCCCTGATTATTTTTTACAACAAACTACTCCCCTGAACGCACCTTCTGACTGCCATTCCCGGAAGATTGCAGCTACAAAAACGCAATCCCTGCCTATGTTTATTTTTCGCCCTTTGCAAAATTTTAACCAACTTTTTGACGTACCAATAAAACAGGTCTCAAAATGATGTTTGGAAGAGTGCTTTCCTCAAATTTTCACCGTAGGTAATCGTTCAATGTTGAACAAACATAATGATTATGAAAAATCGATGGGAGGCCCTTTTAATTTTTGTATTTCGGTCGTTTGAAATTGCTCCGCAATTTAAACCCATCGGGGCAAATAGAAATGTGTGGTGCGGGGCAAGTTGAAACAACGATTCAAAACGTCTCCCTCGCAATTTTTTTTTTTCTAAAATTCAGATACTTGATAGTAAGCTTTTAGGGTACTGAAATGGAAAGTAGGCTTTGAAATTAAAACAACAAAAATCAAAAACAAGTCGCCACCCACCAAACGCGGAGTTTCAGCCGCCATTGTTGTACGGGTAGAGCATAATTGCACCAGAGGTAACTTTTTTTTAATTATATAATAAATATTGCCCTCCGCTCGCTTTCAAATCGACTTCTATAAAAACATTCTTTATGCCTGCCGTATCCTAACGGAACTATCAATTCTATACTTTCGCCTCTAATTCTATCATGAACATGGACGTCCAAGTTTGGAAGATGATATTAGCATTTCCATATCATTGTTTTTTAATTGCTAATTGCGAAACATTACATAAGATAAGTGGACTACAAATCGAAGGGATCGCTTTTCAAGGTGCGTATTGAACTATTTACAATGGTTTGTTTAATCAGCCTGCTTCAATTTAAATATTTAGTTTAAAAATAACTGTACGGATTATGATCATTTGATTCAAAATCCGTGCGCGGTGGACGGATTTCGATTCAGGAGTAGTTGATTTAATTCATGATATTCTCATGTTTTTCGTAGTTTTTATGTGTAAATGTGGAACACTTCAAAAGTAGAAGCCTATATGTTCCCTTGTCAATGACAAACGTTTCATTTGCATTCGATTTCTATAGTCTAGTCTAGAGTACGGATTCCGATGTCCCACGGTATATATTGATATGAGACAATTGAATGGACCATATTTAAGTTTATTTTTTGAATAAAAGAATATCAATATCTGGAATGTGACTTTTATGCGAGTAAATATCAAGATGAGGCGATTTGGTTTTAAAAATTTTAGAACAAAGCCTACTATGTTATCAGTTTTTCTTAAACAGGAGACAATTTTAGGCTAGTTTATAGAAAGAAAATCAAAATCATCAAAAAATTACATGGGACTCTTATGCGAATTTAGTCACCTTTACAACCTCGTGCATCTTGAGTCTCACTGAGTACATATATTGTGATTTTAAAACGGAGAAAATAGCTTATCTTTGTATGTAGCGCAGTGTTTCAACTTGCCCCGATACGCGGGGCAAGTTGAAACGATGCACATAAAAATGTAATTTCAATATACAAAATATTTATCAAAAAGTTTGGTGAGGTTGGTTATTTTTTATGTATAATCTTTGGCCCAAACTAGCAAACACCGCAAACGGATTCAAAATTTATTAAAAAGCGATTTTTTTATAGCACTTCAAAGTTCAACTTTGAAAAACCCGTTTCAACTTGCCCCGGTGTACCTTAAGGAAAGAAAAGTAAAAATTCAGGACTCATTGAGGCAGGAGTTGGGCATTCTTGTTGATGTAGTAAAACAAGGATCGAGTACAACAAATGATGGGAACACCGCAAGAAATTTTTTTTGGTAATCAAGCTGAAGTTGCATCTATAACAGGATTCAATGTAGAATAACGTGAGAGATTCAACACGATCCAGATTGTCCTCGCATGTGGTCTCAAAATAAATATCGAAAAATGTTGTATTTTTTCACTGGCGACAGCTAAGCAATTTGAAAAACTATACCCATGGTATTATATGCCAGCATCCATTCATTTTATACTAATACACGGGGCTGACGTCATGGAAACGCTTGAATTACCAATGGGAGTGTACTCTGAAGAAGCGTTAGAAGCTAGAAATAAGGATATAAGATCATTTAGAGAGCATAGAACCCGAAAGTTTTCAAGAGAAGCTGCCATGACAGATCTTTTCAACAGGTATGATTCTGCACATTTGCGGATCTGTTTTGAAATGTTTACTTTATTTATATAGGCTGATGCTATCTGGCAATATTCTGTTTTCGTCATCAAGACTTAAAACTTTAAAAATGGGTTCTCATGAAGCGTTACCAGAAACCGTGAAGCAGCTCCTAGTTCTTGAAGAAGATGAATAAGTTCTCTGAGAAATAATCGAGAAACATTGTGTCAAATTCATGTTAAATTTAAACAGGTTGTAATTCAACGATAAATGAATATTAAGATGTTTTCTATTATTGTTAAGAAAAAAAATATATTACAGAATATTAGTTCGCAGTCCGAAAAAAATGTAGCATATGTTAAATTGAGTACAAAATCATTGAACTAAACGAATGAAAGTATGACGTATGAGAATTACGGCAAGTTTCTGCATCCAAATTCGCATCTGTTACATTACTTGTTAGACTACAACTATTCCAGATAAACTCTAGGTGGGATGTGGAGGGTGTGAGAAAATAAATCGATTTTTCTGTATGTTAATTAATATTTAATAATAGTTGATGCGTTTTATTAGATGTTTTTAGGTTTAATCGACTCAGAAAGTTTTATATATTATTGTCCGGGATACAGAAAGATGAATTGAATATAGATATTGTACATAAATACACGATAAACCGAAAAATAATTAAATTTTAAGTAGAAAACCACATTTTTCATATGCATTGTATTTCAGAAGCAAAAGACTTTTCGAAGGTGGTTCCTTCGCAAGAGTTGCTCAGAATACTGAATTCTTTAACTTTGCTGAAGATACCATCATTCTATCATGCTCATATAAAAAGTTAGCTGTAGCGCCGCCCTAGCGGCAGAGTTCCGAACTATTCTTTTATCACCATATGAAGGCATACTTAGCATGCAGCAACTTTGTGGAAGACACCATACTTCTATGAGGCAACCCTGAGGAGTTATTAATAAATGCCATGATTTCACGATATCCGACCACAGTGCGTCGGCATATAGACCAATATGCCTGCTTGATACGGCGGGGAAGGTGCTTGAGAAGATCATCCTCAACAGGTTGTTGATACGCACGGAGGGTGCGGATGGTCTATCGAGTAACCAGTTTGGCTTCCGAAAGGGTAAGTCGACCGTAGACGCTATCTTGTCGGTTACCAAATCCGCGGAGATAGTTATCCAGCGTAAGAGGAGGGGAGTTCGCTATTGTGCAGTAGTGACTCTCGACGTGAGGAATGCTTTCAATAGTGCCAGTTGGGCAGCTATTGCAGATGCGCTCTTGCGTCTTGGAATTCCCGAGTACCTGTACAAGATTCTTGGAAGCTACTTCCAGAATCGAGTACTGGTATACGACACGGAGGCGGGTCGGAAGTGCGTTGACATAACCTCAGGGCTTCCGCAAGGTTCCATACTGGGTCTGGTGTTATGGAACGTCATGTACGACGGTGTCTTGAGGTTGAAGTTCCCGGTGGGCGTGGTAATCGTCGGCTTCGCTGGCGATATTACGCTGGAGGTCTACGACGAATCGATCGAAGAGGTGGAGTAGACTGCAGCCCACTCGGTCGCAATTGTGGAGCAGTGGATGAGTTCCAGGAAGTTAGAACTGGCTCACCACAAGACTGAGTTGTTAACAACCGAAAGTCGGAGCAACAAGCGGTGATAAGGGCAGGCAACTGCACAGTCACCTCTGAATGCTCCATAAAACTCTTGGGGGTAATGATCGACGATAAACTCACCTTTGGTAGCCACGTCAATTACGCCTGCACGCGTGCCTCCACAGCTATAGTGGCATTGTCCCGAATGATGTCCAATAGCTCTGCGGTTTATGCCAGTAAGCGTAAGCTTCTGGCTGGCGTTGCTCTGTCCATACTGAGGTATGGGGGGCCAGCTTGGGGCACGGCAACAAGTGGCCGCGTGAAGAACAACATGGTATCGTCGCTTTCGCGGCGTCGGTCAACCGGGCGGGTTCCGAGCCCGAAGACGGAAAGGGGTCTTCGTCAAGGCTGGGGCAGGCGTAGGCACCGCGTCGGCAAGTCCCTCTGTGTGCTGGCGAATAGGCCCTATCGCAGAGAGGTCAATTTGGGGTGCACGCGGCATCATCATTCTTGATACCAGTCGTGCAGAGGGAAGCAGGCGCGAAGTCGACCCTTCCCACCTTCCGAGGACATAGGGCGTGGTAAGGCCACCTGGAAAGCCGGCAATGCGCTGGCACGATACCATGGTGTTCTTCTAAAAAAGCGAGTCACGATGTTCGATGCTGCAAGGACACGCAGCTAACCTCGAGGTTGCGTTATGCACTGGCCACCCTGTGAAGCATTACTTTCTGGTTGTACCCAGTTCTACCTCCCTCGTTTGCTGTTGGAGGTGGCCCTTAACCCCGCACTTCCTGGACAACCCAGGATGTCTGTTGAGCAGATTGCTTAGGAAGAAAAAAAAAAAGATGCCTGTCGCGCGAATTTTTGAAGGCCTTCAACCCTTGTAAAACACTCAAGTACACACAGACATTACCATAATTCGACTAACAAAGTCGATTGGTTTATAACATTATGGGTATAACGGGCTCTTACAAAAAGTTTGTTTTTGGAGCGAATATATAGGGGAGGAGGTTCGGTTGCGGGCACCGTTCGGTTTTGGGCACCCCTATGTATCTTTTGACAGATAAGAGATGCTGTCATTCTGACAACCGTCATTTGTTTGCTATAGTAGCATGATGTTTTGTGCTCAATATCAATTTTGAACTAGAAACAAATCAAAACAACACGAAAGTTTTTTTTTGCGTTTTTCAAAGTGTCATAAATTGAAGTGAGTGTGGAGTGTGTTTCAATGCGTATTTATAAAGTAAATTTAATCTATTTTGAGGCTCAATGATGTTTGCCATCAAAATTATAGCGCGAAATTTTTTTTCTGCACATTCTAAATAGGCTGCGAAATTCGGTTGTGGGCACCCTCATTTGATTGATAAATCATTCAATATCGTTTTAGTTGCCCCTTAGCTTATTTTTAATAACGTTTTTATGCAGATTTTATAAATATTTAGACATAATTGATTGAAATAATGAGTTTATTCCATATTTTAATTCTTTGGGCATGTCTAGTTATTATACATACACTTTTTGGAACAAAGCGTTGACCGATTTGCTTGCAACAAGTTGCATTCGACGGGAAATCCTGTCCCATTGTTTCCTATTAATTGGTCAAGTCGGACTATGGGATCGAAATTTCACGACCAAAATATGATTTTTTGTATTGAACGAAAAAGGCACTAATACCGCTAGGGTGATTAATCAGGATTTTTTTCACTGTGATGCATACCAATGAAACGTAAAACAATGAAAAATTGAAACGCAATGCTATTTTAGACCTTTCTTATGTGATTTTTTTCAACATCCTCCCTAAATGCACCGAGGGAGGCATCATCACTTCTAGGTGGATTGATTTGACTTTTTTGTTGTTTCCTGGCTATTAGAATGAATAAACTATTCCTTGTCTTTAAATCTGGGTGGTTAATATTCATGCTTCTTTATTTTTAGCAAAGTTTTCAAGGGTGCCCACAACCGAACCACAAAATGGAAATGTCCAAAAATGTCAAATTTTCTAAATTGTCAATATTTTTTTTTCAAATAGATGAAATCATACTAATTTATTTGTTAGTAGTCAGGTTATACGTCTAGCTTTCCATTGCTATACAAATGTCGCCATAAAATTAACCAAGGACAAAGTTATGAATCAAACACAAAAGGGTGCCCACAACCGAACCTCCTCCCCTAGTTTTAACTCATACTTAAGCCCGCAGTCCACTGTTTGTCATAATGACAAATATTTGTCAAGTTGATCCGGACATCTATCAAACCGATTAGAAATCGACATGGATATCAGGCTGACTTGACAAATATTTGTCATTATGACAAACAGTGTACTGATAGCTTTAGTGTACGATAAAGGTGAAAATAAAAACCTTGCGCGCACGGTATGATCACATGACACAACCTACGTATTTTTTTAAAGAATTATAGGGAATATAGCTCCAGTAAAGGCGTTTTTTTGCAGAGATTTCTGTCAAAATTGCTGAAAATCAGCATCAGCAAACAATTTGCCGAAAACCAGCTAACAAACGTTATTTTTGCCGGGAAATCAGTTTTTATTTTGCTGGACAAACGGCTATGCGGATTTTGCAGAGCTGCAAAAATAAAAACTGAGTGTGTGCGATGTCAGAAAACCCAGAAAAAGTGCAAACATTATCAAAGTAATAATAATTAACTTAAGAAGCGTAAATAAATATCTTCTCTACAAACGCAGTATAAATATTAATATGAAACGTTATCACCATAGTATATTAGAGTATTTAACTTAGATTTAGTTTTTCATTCGTGAATTCCTTCAAAGTAACCTCGTTCCACAGGGATTTCATAAAGTTTATTCAGTTTTCGTTTAAATGACTCCCGAGTTTTTATTTTTAATTAGTATGAGTCCACACCAGGGGGCTCTCAGTGCGAGTTTTTTATTTCTTTAATACCAGCGTGGCTTAAAAATCAAATGATTTTAGATTTTTGTATGTGTTGGGGCTTATGCAGGATTTTGGGTGGAGATGGTAGTAATCTGTGCATGAAGACGGACGTCAAATTTTTTAGTCCTCTCGAGTTTTATTGCTCTTTTAAGAGCTTTCGGCTAAAAGTGTTTTTCGATTAATCAAGAGTGGAAAAGAATTGCAATGAACAGTGTTTTTGAGATATCCAACAAGTGAAATTGAAACGGATGAAGATAAATATTAAGGACCAAGAGTTACCGTATTTCACACGTATCACTAATGAGATTAGAGGATGCATTTTGAAAAAAGTCAAGAGACAACGGAATGATACCACGGACGAAACGGATTCCAACTCTTTCTCCTCGAATGTTTCCGTTAAGGTAACAAAAAGGTTCTTCGCTACACGGGAAGTACTTTAAGGCCATGTTTTAATTTATCTTAATCTTATTCGTGAGATTCGTATACGATCAATAGAACTTATGTTTAACATAAGGGAAGATGAGGAGACGTATGTAGTGACCTGTTTATTAGATTGACAGCCGTACTAATTTTACAGGACGGTTTGTGTTTTTGGTCCGTCTTTTGAGACGCCACGCATAATATGAAAAATCCTCAAAACATTGACCAAATTCTATCATTTCTTCACAGCACAAAGGATGTGTACATCTTTTGAACTTGAATTAGTTTTTCACGATGAAATAAAAACTCACTTTTGATTTTTTTCACGTTTTAACGTACCGAATAAGTTCGAAAGATCAAGCGGTGATCGAAACCTGTTGAAGACACTCAATATCGGGACAATGACAATGAATTCTTTACATACTGTCACACATCAGTTAAGTTAAATTATATGTTTTTCAGAGAGTCTATGCGGAACCGCGTAAATTTTTTTTTTGGCTGTTGACATTGAAAATTAGAAAAGGGGATCATAAATACAGGAGCTTCTCGCGTCGCTGGTGGGCTGACTTGCGTCCATCCACGCAATCCAGCGCCATTTAATGAAAGATGGGGGTTTGCGGCAGCCCTTACTTTGCACCGTTTAATGTGCAAAAACGATCCATAAAAAAAATTAAAAACGATCCGTAAATAACATCTGAATGTTCCATTAAACGCTACCATAAATCCATTAAAAAGTTCGGGAGATTCTATAAAGCTTTTCAAGAAACATTGCATAGAACGCGTCAATCATTAATTTATCGAATGATTATCCTTCGTTTTTAACCACTTTGTTATGCTAATGATTTTAATGGCATTGAACAGGCCTATTATCATGAACAGGCCTAGCATGCATGTGTCAAATAACAGATCCTGCTGTCATCGTGAGTATTATACAATCAAGCCATGTGGTGAATTTTAAATTCACCACACGGTTTTTTACTCCTATTATCAAATGTTCAAATCTAGCGTAATAATTTTCGTAGAATGCTGAAATTCAAGTCGATTGTTTAGCATAAGTAAGCAAATGATCTACGGATGTTTTTATCCCCATAGGCATTGTGGTTCTCTCAATTCGTGCTCTTGAAAAATCACTAGAAAAAGCACGTGGTTTCCAAGATGGCCGATTTGTGGCTTTGTTGTATAACCACTTTAACGTCGTTGTGGAACGTTTGCACAAAAGTGACTGTTTTCATAGTAATTTTCATACAAACTTTAAACTGCGCTTGCTCAGTTTAGATACATTTAAATTAGCTAAAATTTTAGGAGGATTAATAAAATAGAAAATGTCATCGGTTAAGCTAGAAAACATCACCAAACTTGTTCTGCGTTCTACGATCGAAACGGAAAATAATTAGTGCGCGATCAAACATGTTTTATGGAGCAGAACGATCCCGAGATCCACGTTATTTTGTTCTGCTTTGTGCAGCCAAAAAGAAAAATAATTAGTGCGCGATCCAACGTGTTATGGAGAGCAGAACGATCTCGAGATCTGCGTTGTTTTGTTCTGCGTTGTGCGGTAAAAAAAAAAAAACAAAAAAAATAGTGCGCGATCAAACGTGTTATGGAGAGCAGAATGATCTCTAGATCTGCGTTATTTTGTTCTGCGTTGTACGCTGAAACTACATGATACACCCGGCACACGGTTTACCAAAACGAACCATGCTACACTACCTACCTCATATATCCAACATCCCAGTGATTTCTCGTGGAAGTGCGGATGACTCGTCGGCTTCCATCATAGTGAGTATCACGTCAACAAATGACCTGCATTCGGACAGGCCGGCGCCGGTATTGCTTAATTTTGGATCACTAGTTTTTACACACTTATGATGATGCTAGTCCCAAATATCATCTGTGGGTTCTTTGTGTAATGACAGCTGGCCCAGCAATAACGGAGTTGCAACTATGGGCGGCTCATCATGCTCATGCTCATGTTGGGGCCTAAGCAAACACTGATTAAAAATCTCGACCTTCATTTGATGTTTTTCGGAGCAATTCACTGTGAATTTCAAATGTCTCTAATTCTCCTTTGATTGCAATATTTTGAGTTTTTACATCTGTAATGCTTGGTAAACTTTTATAATGTTAATATGCAATGGATTTTGAGTGGATATTAGTGAAAAATTTGAAGAAACTACTTGAAAATGTGTTGTGCAAACACCTTAAAACCAAGCTAATTTAGTCATTAGACTGAGAAAGCCACACAATAAAACTTAAAATAAGTTAGTCCAAAAACCATTTAAATGGTCGTCTGCCGGTTTCCGAGAAATGTGATGATCCATGCAAAATTCTTTGGTTTCAATTCAAAATACGAAGAAGGGGTGACATTGAAAATTGCACCTTTTTTGCGTGATGGACATTACAGATCCTTTCTATCATACATAAGGCATGTAGCTTCATCCGTAGATAGTTTTCCGTTGCTTTTTATTCGGTTGTATTAGAGAAAAATAAGTTACCAAAGAATGAGACATATCTAAGATACTGATGCCAATGGATGCTAACCACAATCGTCAGCTTATTTAAGTTGATGCCAATTGTAATACATCCAAATACCATAGGATCAATTTTACTCCGTTAATCAGTTTCCCCCCAGATTACGGTGCCGTTTCATCATGTGCCACACAATTCCACAGTCAATCTGCAATAATTCGAATAACATTTTTAGTTGCACTAGTTGTTTTTATTACATGCCATATGGTGGCATACACATGGGTCCAACAGATAAATTTGCCACCAGCCGCTGACGCGCTGCCAAACAGCATATCCTAGTATTGATGTATGCCGCAGGAGCGGTCTCTACACATTCCGAGTAAGAGATTGTAATTTGATGTAAACTAAAAACACATATTTGCTGTCATTAAGCAGAAGGGAGTTGGGATGGGCATATGGGTGTTGGATTTGCTTGGGCTTTACCTTGTGAGGCAATAGACAATCAATGCAACGTTTCACGACATGGACTGGAAAATGGACAATGAAATTTTAGTTAAAAGCTGTAGCAGACTTGACAATATTAGTATGATGCAAAAATATGTTATATACACTAACTCGGGATTCCATGCATTCATTCGTTATCGCATTGCTCCAGTGCCGGTCCCAATAATGGTGCCAAATGGTTCAACTATGACCACCTTGTCCCGTTTTCGCCACCATAACCAACGCCAACGGAAAAGCTCCATTGTTTTGCGAACAGGTTGGACGTCGGGAGTTTGAGATAGATCAAGTCCAAACGTTATTCTCAAAGCCACGAACAAAACCACCAGCCAACGGAACAGTGCCTATCATTTAACGCGATGCCCATTTGGCCAGTTGCCAAATAGCTCGGCGAATGAGTGCATTCCTGCTGAAGTATAACGTGCAAAAATACTGGACGTTTACCGTGAGTTGTTCTTTCGCTGAAAGTTGTGCTGCTAATAATGGTCCCCAATGTGAGATTACTACGGCATACATATTTCGATCGATTCGATCCAACAATTAACCAAGCATCTACTTTGACTAGCGAAAACCTTAGCTGCTTCTACCGCGCGAAATCCGTAAGGTGCGTTCTCATGCCTTGTGCTCCTTAGTAGAGATAATTCGGTTTGTACACATAGGTAACCACTGTTAAGCCGCGTGTAAGCAGCATTATGTAGGAACTAGATTAGATTTGATAGGATTGTATTGCCGTTTGCTGTGTCGTACAGCGTGGCATACTGGAAGAAAAAAATGACCTTTACATTTGATGAATGTTACCCATTATTGGAATTTCAAATATTAGAATATCAATCGAAAATCACATTGCAATTTTAATTTGTTGTTAACTATTCGCACAACTAATCACGTCGGAAATCATACTGTTTCTCAAGAAAGATATAGCGATGTTCGGTTGATTCAAGTAGCCGGCAGTAAATCGCCTTTTCCAACAGCTTGAATAACCCGGAGAGAAGGCTGATGGGACGACAGGATCCTTCCCAGATAGGGGTTACTTTTGCTGACTTTCAGCACGATGGTAAGTGTGGGGTTTGAGTAAGTTACTTTCAGCGTGTGATTATGCATTAACACTTGAGCGTGTCAATCGGTGTGCAGCAAGCCATGACTCGTCCTTTTCTTGTCAGATCTTCGTGTCGTGCACACGCACCCACGGAGAGCTGCTATCATCGCATTTCGCTCCGGCCATTTCACTATGGGGAATCAGGTATGCCGAAAATAAAAAAATTGACTTTCTCTGATTCGTAATTCAAGTTGACCTACTAAATGCTAATGCTTTGGAGCATTAAACCCCAGCATATCAGCACTTTAAGCCATATGGTTATCAAGATATAGGCATTAGAGCCAGACACTTTTTAGTTCTTGAAAAATCAATGCATTATTTAACTGTCAATATCTTCGGCTACAGTAGCTCTTTTCCAACTCTTTAAAAAGTTTCTGAAAGCTTGTTTCATGGACTTGCGAAGAACGGGCTAGTTATGGGAAAATAGGTAGTGAAACATCCGAAAATGACCCGAAGAAAAAAAATGTTTTTTTCATACAAGCTACACAGGCATTAAAACAAATTCCAGCTGCTTATGGCTGCAAATCTGCGATTCCGATCACTTTTTCGAAAAAAGTCATTAATTTTGAAACATTAAATGTAATTATTCTCATAATACACGGCAGACTGTGATGGGCTGGATACAAATCCCATGCGTATGACAAAAGAGCATCAAGAACAGTTAAAATAGAGATAGTAGATAACACGAAAAGTGTCGTAGGCTTCGTGGTAGGCCGTGTACACGATAGCTTATGCAGCTATATGATACTCCATTTGGCGTAGGCTCACCAAGAGGAGGCAACTCATTATCTATCAAGTATCAAGCAAATAAATATGAAAAAAAACAATATACTCTTGAGGGTTACGAAAATACTATTGGCTTCATTTGAAATTATTTCATAAAAAGTAAAATTTTGATATTAATTAAAATCCAATATGTGAATACAAGAAGCAAAAATGTCTGTACCTAAGGACATCTTTCGATAATTATTGGTATGTACCTAGGTGAAATAAATAAACAGAACATTTATGAATGTCTATCTGAGTGCATAGTGAGCTGTGATTGCGAAGGTAAATCGTGTGAAGTGTTTGTACTTATTATTTGGTTATTATTATTTCTTATTATTTCTTCACATATCTTACCGAATGGATTTTAAAAAGTGGCAGGTATCAAAGATATTAAAGGAAGCGTACTTGAAGAGAAAACAACTTATACAGAAAAGGCTTTATGATAGCTTTGGTGTGAGAGTCGACCAGCCAAGGCAAGGTGGAGCAGGATCAAGTACAACTGGAAACATTTGTCGACGAGCGTTTTCGAATCCAAATCTGTTAAGTGAAGCATTAAATGTCAACGAAGAGCTAATTCACCGATTCTGGAACATTCTGATCGCGATAAACTGCCAAGAGCCAATCAATCCTGAAAAGCTAGACAGTTATTGTAAAGCAACCTACCGGTTATATTTGCAGCTGTATGATTGGTATAAAATTCCTGCTACGGTGCATAAAGTCCTTGCCCATGCTGGGGATATAATTATTCATTCACCAGCACCACTTGGAATGTTGGCTGAAGAAGCAGCTGAGTGTCAACACAAGCACTTAAAAAAGTCGGACTCATCATGCCAGGAAAGCCTCAAGAGAAGAAAATTTACATGACGTTTTCATTCGTGCTATGAACTCGTCGGATCCTTTGATAAGCTCCCTCAACTTAGGTAAGCGACTTCAAAATAAATCTAATCTGGAATATCCAGAAGATGTTCAAAGTTTTTTAGTGACTGAAACTTCTTGCAATACAACAGATTCGAGTACAGAAAAATATACCATAGCAGATATTTTAATCGATCTTGGAGAAATAAATGATGATTTTGTTGGGGATGTTCATGTACATAATGAATAAATAAATGTTGTTGCAGTATACTTATATATCTTGAAGCTTTTATTGCATGGAGTTCGTTTAGCTTTAATAGAGCTTTATATTGTATTCCCTTTACTTGTTTTACGGGTTAAGAGCCTGAACCAATCTGAAAAATCCTACAAAGACAACCTGTTACGTATGTAGATGCAATGGCCTGTATTTGACGGAGTCCTTGTGCAACTTAGAACATCTGTACAACTCAATTCACATAAAAACAGTATACAATTTTCTAGTTTGAACTCTACAGGTCTGCGCTGCAATAAAATACACATCTATAGACTGCTGTGTACATGAGACATTCGTAGATAAAAGGGATATATTCCATAGAGATCAATGGTCTGTATTCCAAGGAGTTTGGAGACCTTAGAAGTAATAACGACCTGCAAAACAAGTATTTCACATCTTTTAGACAATAATCTACGATATAAGTGTGAAATATTGCAGAAATGAAATGAAAATATTTTCGGCCACCTACTTGTATGGAGCCGCCCAATAGTGCATTTGGGGCCGTACATTTTGGCGATCCTTCCAGGAGAATTTTTGGATCCTGACGCTGGTTTCAAAAGGTGAGTTGATTTCAAGTTAGTGTGCTAATTATTGAAATAGGAGGAATAACGGCTTTGGCAGGTTTTGTTCTATTATTGTCAGGGGGGTTTCTATAACTAATTGTGCTCAAGTTTGGTCTAAATATTCTTTGAATATCAAAGAGTTTTGTGGCCAAATTTCATAAAGTTTGGTCAACAGAAACCCCCTTACAATAATAGAACAAAACCTTCAAAGCCGTCGTTTCCCCTATTTCATGGTTTAAAAAGAATCACAAGGCAAGGTGGTTTATGTTACTACAAAGCGCGTCTGAAAGACCGCTGAAAATGGATTGTGGTTTGGGAAATCACAAAGCGCGTCAGGAAGACCGCTGGAAAGCGGATTGAGGTTTGGAAAATCACAAAGCGCGACTGGAAGACCGCTGGAAAACGGATTGCGGTTTGGAAAATCACAAAGTGCATATAGAAGACGTGAGAAGTGAGAAATTCGATACGAGAAGTGAGATGTAAGATGTGAGAAGCGAGAAGTGATAAGTGAGAGCTGAGAAGTGGGAAGCGACAAATGAGAAGTGAGATTTAGAAGTGAGAAATTTGATACGAGAAGTGAGATGTAAGATATGACAAGTGAGAAGCGCGATATAAGATATGGGAAGTGAGGAGTGAGAAATAAAAATGCAACATGTGAGATGTGAGAAGCAAAAAGAGAGAAGTTAGTAGGGAGAAGTGAGGTGTGTGATGTAAAAGTTGAGAAACAAAGAGTTGGGAAGTGAGAATCGAGAAGTAAGAAGTGAATAGTGAGAAGTGAGCTGAAAGTAGTGATGAGATAAAGATGTGAGATGTTAAAAGTGAGAAAGGAGAAGTGTACCACGCGAGTTTGATGTCACACATTTCATTGTTTGGATTACAATCGTGACGTCATGCTCATTTGGCTACACTAATTGAGAGCTCGTTTGACTTCACTCGACTTCGCCTCAGCTCGTCTATTGGAACCTGTCCTGTCTATAATCTTGCGATTTGGGTACAATATTTAGGCCACAACCCGGGATGCGGGTGGTCGTTGAGCAACTCGATAACATTATCGAGTTCGCAAGCGGAAGGCAGAACATCAGTAAGGAACTGAAACAGAACCTGCAGGGGCACCGCCATGCTGTTCGAGTCGTAAGACAAGAACAAAACGCTTTTATCAGTCACTCGCAGGAAGCGTGAAGGCCGACAAAGGGGCCAAAACCAAGGCTTTCTCCTTCCTTGGAAGAGTGACTTTGGCTCAAAAGGCGATTGATTTTGCCCTAACCAAAAACGGCTCAGGCAGCAAACCGTCGAAAGTGCTCAGAGCAAAACCAAACTATAAGCGACTATAAACTATAGGCGACTATAAAGGCCAAACGTCGTCTTGACTGAGCAGATCGGAGTGTAGTGGAGCCCGAAGGACGTTGACCTGAGAAGGTGACTTCTCGGCCCAAAAAAGTGAAAGGCACCAACCAGACGCAAGTCGCCGGGCCGCAAGAGGGTACCAGCCGGCCGGTGTCATCGGCACAAGGGACCGAAAATTACGACTGTAATGGCCCAGACCGTAGCAACCTGTGTCATCATTGTGGTTAGGAAGGGCACAAGTCGCAGGAATGCGAAAAGGCACCAAAGTGTTCATCTGCGCCAGCAAAAAGCAAGCATGTAATCACGTTATGGGTGGGTCTCCGTGTTCCTTTGGAGAGGAAAACAAGAAGAAGCCATAAAAGTAACACAGTTGAATCTTAACCACTGAGTCAGTACTGGAATAAGTCGTGATCGTCATAAGACAGAGAGCAAAGCGCCTTTTTCTATTTCAGGCGACCAAATGAAAGAATCGTGGGTTCTTTGATCAATTTCGCATGAAAGGATGTTGTGCTTTATTTTAAAATTTAAATTTCTAAGCTATTTTAATAGATATATGCAAAGAATAGTGACTAGTCGATAAATTAATCATATTCCTTTAATTCACCGAGTTGAAAGTGGTAATAAACACAAAAATAAAGCAGATATTGCACACTTTTATGCCCTGTCACGGAACAAATATTTTTTGAGATTTTTGTAGCTTGCCATTCATCCTTCGCGTTTCTATAGATATTGAAAGGGGCAGATATGTAAACATCGCGTGACATCTTTCATTGAAAATGAGAAATTCCAGTACTGCACTGAGTATTTGCCCAGCACTTGCTGTGGCAGTCGGTCTCGGAGTCGAGGACCGATGTAGTTTTTCTTTTGATTTTTTTTCAATAGCCAAGAAGTTATGCTGTGACATATTCTATTCCATGTACTACAAGGAGCATGCACCTTATATGAAACGGGTTAAGAGACCTTTGGTTACCTTTGGTAGATCAAAAAACCTTACTCCAGGAATTTATTAAACAGCCAAGAAGTTATGATTTTTTTTTCTATGTAGCCCAAGGAGCATGCACCATATTTGAAACAGGTCGACAGACCTTTGGTTACGTGTGTAGATCAAAAGGCCTTACTCCAGGAATGTCTTGGATGGCCAAGAAGTTATGCTTTCTACATATTCTATTCTAATTACCACAAGGGGCTTGTCCAATATTTGAAACAGGTCGACAGACCTTTGGTTACGCGTGTAGATCAAAAGGCCTTCTTCTTCTTTTTCTTCTTCATTGGCATTACATCCCCCACTGGGACATTGCCGCCTCGCAGCTTTGTGTTCATTAAGCATATCCACAGTTATTAACTGCGAGGTTTCTAAGCCAAGTTACCATTTCTGCATTCGTATATCATGAGGCTAACATGATGATACTTTTGTGGCAAAGTGAATCGAACCAGCCACCCTCAGCATGGTCTTGTTTTGTAGCCGCGCATCTTACCGCACGGCTAAGGAGGGCCCACAAGGCCTTACTTCAGGAGATTCGTGAATGGCCAAGAATCTATGCTTTATACAAATTCTATTCTATGTACCACAAGGAAACATCATGCACCATATATGAAACAGGTCGACAGACCTTTGGTTACGCGTGTGGATCAAAAGGCCTTACTCCAGGAATTTATTAAATAGCCAAGAAGTTATGCTTTGTACAATTTTTTCTATGTAGCACAAGGAGCATGCACCATATTTGAAACAGGTCGACAGACCTTTGGTTACGTGTTTAGATCAAAAGGTTTTATTCCAGGAATTTCTTGGATGGTCAAGAAGTTATTCTTCGTAGACATTCTATTCTATGTAGCACAAGGAGTATGTACCATATTTGGATTGTATGACATTTGCCAGAAAACCATTTGCCAGAATCAATTTGCCAGAATGATTTTTGCCAGAAACCCATTTGCTAGAATGGACCATATGCCAGAAAGCCATTCCCCAGAATAGATCATTTGCCAGAAAGTACCATTCCCCAGAAATAGTAAAACTGGAAATTCCGATTATAATTTATGCCTAAAGAATAGAAAAAGAATTATATTAAGAAAGCAATTTTTCACACCTTTTTATGAGTCACAACATATTTTTTTCTCACCCATAGACCCTAAATTTGTTCATTTTAAAAGTTTTTTGAAAATCTAACTGCCTGGCAGTTAGCTCACAGGTTGATCCATAGTAAAATCATGCTAGGGGAGTTCAATACGCGAAATCAATAGGTTTTTCGAAATTGATTCAAAATATTTCACGTGCACCAGAGTTCATGATATTTTGGATTTAGACCCAATTTCCATGATAGATTCAAGATGTGTAATAATCTCAATGGCACGGCAAATGCTGGGTAAAGCGTACCATTGGTACTTCGCGTACCTGAAGGAATAAAATAGACCCCATCTCGCGGTCCTTAGCCTCTTACCCAGCAACTCCTATCCCTACATCCCCGCGGTGCTGGCCGGGATACGAGCAACCTTAGGGAAGATCGGGTAACCAACACCGGTGGGAACTATGGTCGTATGCTGACAGGGAAGGGGGGGTTTGCTCCTCTCCGGAGGTGCAAATCTTATTGAGCGTCTGTTCTCCATGTCAGGATCGGCTCACAACAGCGTCTGTTCTCCATGTTAGGGGCGGCTGACCATCGTCCGAGTGCCAGCGAGGGACTCTAAGTGAAACTGTGCACCATGGTCCACCGGAAATAAGGAGGAATGGTCCTCCGGAAATTTAGGGGGTTTGGTGTCAGGCCCTGCAAGCCAGCCTTTAAAAAATCATAAGCAACGAACAATCAACAAGAGAGAAATTGTTGATTCAGTGTTATCTGTTTAGATGTTAACTAAATAAATGAATAATGTCAATACCCCATTGAAAACCCAATTGGACAAGATCACTTTAATTCATACTAGACGACTATTTGCTTTCATTGAAGAAGTCATATCTTCAAGTCTAGGCAAAATGTCTACTTTTAAAGAAAGAGTCATATCAATTGTAGATATGATTCCTTCTTTAAAAGTAGACATTTTGCCATAACTTGAAGATATAAGAGGAGAGGAGAGGAGAGTTCAAAAACATCTCCATGAAAAGCTTTGAACTTTGATGCTCATTTTGATATGGTTTCGAAAATTTTGCAAATTGGCCACTGTCTTTGGGACACCTGGTGCATACTACAGAGCGGTCATGGCAGCTTCTAGTTCTTAAATGCATTAAAAGTATCAGCTTTTAAAAATCTTGTCTGAAACTCATATTGATATGGTTCTAGACATTTGCCACTTCCCCGGGGCACCTGAAACCTATTACAGAGTGGTCATGGCAGCTGCTGGTTCTAAAATGCATTTTAAAGTATCACCTCAAAAAATCTTGAAGTTTGATACCCATATTGATATGGTTCCGGACGTTTTTCAAATTGGCCACTTCCCCCGGGGCACCTGGAGCCTACTTCAGAGTGGTCAGGGCAACTGATCGTTCTGAATAAGCTTCCTGAAGCATCTCCATATAAAATTTGAAGTTTGATACCCATATTGATAGGGTTCTGAACTTTTTCAAATTGGCCATTTCCCCCGGGGCACCTGGAACCTACTACAGAGTGGTCAGGGCAACTGATCGTCCTGAATATGCTTCTTGAAGCATCTCCATGAACAATCTTGTAGTTTGATACCCATATTGATAGGGTTCTGAACGTTTTTCAAATTGGCCACCTCCCTCGGGGCACCTGGAACCTACTACAGAGTGATCAGGGCAACTGATCGTCCTGAATATGCTTCCTGAAGCATCTCCATTAAAAATGTTGAAGTTTGATACCCATATTGATAGGGTTTTGAACGTTTTTCAAATTGGCCACTTCCTCCGGGGCACCTGGAACCTACTACAGAGTGATCTGGGCAACTGATTGTCCTGAATATGCTTCCTGAAGCATCTTCATGAAAAATCTTGTAGTTTGATACCCATATTGAAGGGTTTTGAAAGTTTTTCAAATTGGCCACTTCCCTCGGGGCACCTGGAACCTACTACAGAGTGATCAGGGCAACTGATCGTCCTGAATATGCTTCCTGAAGCATCTTTATGAAAAATCTTGAAGTTTGATACCCATACTGATAGGGTTTTGAACGTTTTTCAAATTGGCCACTTCCTCCGGGGCACCTGGAACCTACTACAGAGTGATCAGGGCAACTGATCGTCCTGAATATGCTTCCTGAAGCATCTCCATGAAAAATCTTGAAGTTTGATGCCAATATTGATATGGTGCCGGATAATATATACGTGGTTGGAAGGATATACATAATTGACCATAGTATCCGGAAACAGGTTTACTGAAATGACCATATCTAGGATGTTTTGAAACTGAAATGACCATATCTAGGATGTTCTTCAACGGATCTTAGCGCAACCACCCGCATTCAATTTTCAATAAGATCTAGTTTCTATGAAAAAAGTGGTAATCGATGTAACTTCAAACCATACAAAAATACGAGCGGCAGAAAAAATGTGTTTTTGACATGGCCTCCGAAAATCCGGAACATCTCCGGTGTCCGGTGGCCAGTATTCCTGACCATACATGTTCCTAAATCTTGACTAAATTTGTCGTCGAATGCTTCCAGTTTTGTCCAATTACATCAATTTTTCAAAAAGTTATAAGGATTTGAATTTGGGCCAAATTTTGCCTATCTCAATCATTTTGCCTAACCCCTGGATAGCACCTACCCTTGCCTTAATCGGAGCAAGCGCCTTTTTATAAAAAATGGATCGCATCCACCCTTGCTTTATTCCTGCCAAACGGCAAGGCAAGCGCCTACTTTGAAAGAAGGAATCACATCTTCCATTACAATAATCCCACAAAACGCCTACTTTTTAGGGGGTATCCAGCGACTGCTTTTAAAGAAGATATCACATTCACCATTATCTTAATCCGAGCAAGCACCTTATTTTAAAGAAGGGATTTTTCACCATTGCGTTTATCCGCGCAAGCGCTTACTAATAAAGAAGGAATTACATCCACCATTGCCTTAATCTGAACAAGCGCTTTCTTTTGAAGAAGGGATCATATCCACCATTGCTTTTATCCTGGCAAACGTCTATTTTTAAAGAAGCCGATCACATACACCATTGCTTCAATCCGAGCAAGCGCTTATTTGTAAAGAAGGAATTACATCCACAATCGCCTTGATCCGAAAGAGCTCCGTCTTTTGAAGAAGGAATCATATCCACCATTGATTTAATCCTGGCAAACGCCTTAATCCGGAAAAGCGACTTCTACCTTTCCATTGCCTTAATCCTGACAAACGCCTATTTTTCAAGAAAGGATCACATCCACCATTGATTTAATCCGGGCAAGCGCCTACTTTAAAAAAAATCACATCTTCCATTACATTAATCCCGGCAAACGCCTACTTGAAAAAAAAGGATCACATCCACCACTGCCTTAATCCGGGCAAGCGCCTGCTTTTAAAGAAGACATCACATTCACCATTACCTTAATCTGGACAATCTGGGCTTTAATCCTGACAAACGTCTATTTTTAAAGAAGAGATAACATGTACCATTGCGTTTATCCGAGAAAGTGCCTGCTTTTAAAGAAGGAGTCACATCAACCATTGCTTTAATCAGAGCAAGCGATTATTTTTGAAGAAAGGATCACATCCACCATTGCTTTGATCCAAGCAAGCGGCTATATCCGACTTATGTATGCTTTCTTCGAAAAAGTTACGTCTTTTCAAATATGTTATTAATTATATTCCTCACTAGCAAACAACTAAAAAACAACAACAAGAAAAAATGTTATGAATGCGAAATTACCCTCCCTTTTGACGCTGTCCACAGTTATGCCAAAAGTGCATGACGTGCATGACGTGACGGGAATGGTGCATTCGGGCAAACGGCTTTCTGGGGAATGGTCTAATCTGGCAAATTGATTCTGACAAAAAGCCTTCTGGCGAATGACTTTCTGGCGAATGTCATACAACCCATATTTGAAACAGGTCGACAGACCTTTGGTTACGTGTTTAGATCAAAAGGTTTTATTCCAGGAATTTCTTGGATGGTCAAGAAGTTATTCTTCGTAGACATTCTATTCTATGTAGCACAAGGAGCATGTGAAATATTTGAATCAGGTCGACAGACCTTTGGTACGCGTGAAAATAGCGAAACTCGATTTTTGATTGAAAGTCGTTTTTTACGCGGTGTATGGGGTTTACGCGGTTTTGATTTACGCGAAACGTATCTTCCGCGTAAAAACCAACTTCAGTGTACTTGGTTTTACAGTTCGTTCTTGATTTCTTAAATGGCCTACTTTTCCATATCAATGAAATGGGTGCTATAATGACCATTATGACTATAATGACCAATGAGTTGTTATTATGCAATTCATTTGGAGTGCTACAATGGTTATTAAAGCACTCATTTTGTGGGTATGGTAAGTAGGTCGTTTCCTCACTTAAACATGAACTGTCAAATCAGGTATTATGAAACGGTATTACATAAATTCTTTTTCCAATCTGCAGTAAATCGTGAATTTTCAAAGTTGCTGTCTTTGGCAACATTGGCAACATCGTTATACAAATTTCCATCATTCTATCTATCTACCTACCTATCTATCTCTTTATAATTTCAGATTCGAAACGTGAACTAAGTGCTACAGCAAGATATATGCTGCACTCTCACTGGATATCAACGGAATCCTTTAGCATTTATAAGTTCAAACCGTGGTACGTATTTGTTCAAATCATAATTATTTTGAACCTTGTGAAAATGTTACACATTAAACTACTCATAAAAGTTTTCGCAGTTTACCAATAACGTCAATACATTCTTGGTAAAAGTGGATTTTTTTAATATATTAATCTCGCTGATTTTTGTGCCATTGGTTGGGGAAAATTAGGGAAATTCAGGGAGATTTTATATCACTGCTACTACTTAAATTACTATTTATTAAGTTTTATCTAATTATGCTATAGGGCAAACGATCCGATAGTCGTGGGTGTTCCTATAGTTGTGGTAGTACAGTGTGTGTTAAATCTACGAATCAAACGCAGCAACGCATTACGTCCAATGATAAAACGGTGTGTCAATATACTGCCCATGGTTTCATAGTTGACGTATCAACCATTCGAAATTTCAACGAATTTAATTTATTACACGTTTACTAAAGTAGCTCGACCGTTACAACATCGATACGTTGCTTGTCCAAGACCTCATTTAAGTGCTTACGAGTTGAAATGTTTTAAGTATGTGATGATTGTCCCTAAATTATTCGAAATACGTGCGAAAGTACAATGGTTGTTACGTCAACTATGAGATCATGTGCAGTATACGAAGCATGTGAAAACAGCATTGAATATCTTCAAAAACTGGTAAATATCTAGCAAATACCTTACTAAATTTTTGCCTGTGCACCAATAGTTGCGGTAGTGTTCTCATAGTTGCGAGTCCCGTAAGAAAACAGTGGGATTCGCAGCTATAGGAACACGAATTAAAAAATACCACAACTATTGGAACAGTGTACCAATAATTGAAGTTATTATTTCAGGACAGAATACATGAAATACATGCGACGGAAGCATTTTTCCAATAAAATATATGGTGAACGCTTTCGAATATATATCCAAGGTAAGCGAATTGAAATTTCGTTTGATTCTAAGAAAATAAATAGTGTTGGAACGTGCTTAGTTCCTTCACTATTGGATCATTTACCCTATACACTCAGTTATTTTTTTACACACGTATGGGTTTTAATCGATTAAAACCTTTAGCATCAATGAACCTATGAGTTAAACCCACGAAAAAAATTACAAATAATCAAAGAAAATTCAGGTGGTGTATAAAAAGCAGTGAAAGTTCAGGTTAAGTGAGAAATTAATGAATACCACACGTGTAAAAAAAAATTGGGTTTATGCTGTTTTAGGTTGATTTGCAACCAAAAATATAATATTTATTTTGGCTCATTTTAAAATGGTTTAAACTATGGTACGGTTTTGCACTAGTCCAAACCATGATTGAATACCCTAGTATCCCTATTAAATGCTATTTCTACCACTTTATGTACATTTCTTCATTATATTCTATAATGCAAGGCAAAGGCACTGTCACCGCAAGGTGGGATTATCTGAGTTTTTCCCAACTACCGATCACTGTGCATCCAGAGGAAAATCCTGATTTTTCTTCCGATTTTTTTACATTTTCAAAAAATGTTAACGTGAAATTTGTGGAAGCAGATGAAAAGTGCGTAGAGCAGCTGAGCACACGGCACGTCTTCCGATACCAAATGGAGAAGTAGAAAGCTGCTGCACTAGAGAAAATTACTCCCGGGAGGTTGGAGATCACTATTTCCAGATTATATGCGGTGAGCCGTTTCCAGTTACATGTTTTATTATCTAAAATTGAGTTTTTAAGTGTTTGGTAAAAAAATGGTAGAGCTTTCAATGAAGCACGTAGATCGACACCTAATCGTCCATCTTTTGAAGAGAAATGACAGCTTTGGGAGACGTTGTTTAATTACTAGCATTATGTCCAAGCACAACCTTTCTGAAATTCGCCTGTATCGTTTTTCGATTCACAAGGAAAGTTTAGGCTTCAAAAGCTGCCAAACCAGGTTTCCCATATTCGTCGTGGTTGTATTTTTTTTAATTTTTTTACAGTTTTACTTTGAATAATGTGTATTGTTTTATTTGTTATTCAGACTACAAGCTTTATCACGTGATGGATACTGTCTTGATGTCAAAGATCCATCATCTAATTGTCACTGAGAATAATGTATATATGGCATTTAATTGTATATCAATCTCAAGTTACTGAATGTTAGGGCTATAATCAAGGTGGTTGGGATTAAAATGCACATTTATGTAGCGCGACAATGCTTCCATGGTACTATTTTTTTTTGAGCCAAGATCGCTTTTAGATGGAGTACTGTGATATTTTTTTGGCAATTTTCAATTGTCCAGATTATGGAGAACCTGTGATATCGGCCAATAATGGCCAATTCATGTTTAAATGTAGTATTTGGGTATTTTTTTGATCCTCCGTGTATTCACTAGTATACTTTTGAAGAGTTCAATATTTGTAATTTATTATCTACTAGCAGACCCGACGAACTTCGTTTCGCCTAAAATTGATTTATTTTCTGATTAGATCTCGAGTTATGAAGAAATTGATGTTTCATTTGTATGGGAGCCCCCCTTTCCAAAGCGGGGAGGGGTCTCGAACCATCTTAAGAACCTTCCCCGGCCCCAAAAACCTCTACATACAAATTTTCACGTCGATCGGTTCAGTAGTTTCCGAGTCTATAAGGCACAGACAGACAGAAATTCATTTTTATGTATATAGATTTTCCTCAACTAAACTTCTTCAAGAAAGCTATACTGACTGTAACCGCATAGTTGTCCAATGAATGAGGACATCGTGCTTTTCTTTTTATTCTATACAAGTTTTAAATTTAAATACTTTGAAAAAGTTGTTTTTAATGAAATTTTGGTTATTACTTTGCTATGAATTTTGCAAGTTCTCTAGAAGGCCCAAGCCTCCTTCAGACCGAGTACTTTCGATGATCATTATTATTATTGTCTTTATTATAGAGACTGCCGTAGACTGAAGAAGTGACGTGTGTCATATTGCAAAAATGGTGTTATCAAGTTGTACTCTTCGAGTTATTTAACAGAAAAATGTAAAACATGTATGTTGTAATTTGGCGTCACTTTTTCAGATCGCGGCAGTGTAGCCCTCGGCTGGCTCGTTTCTTACTGTCTATAATTTTTTAATAATACATTTTAAAATAATTTCGCAATTTAAATTTGTTTTTGATATTAGTGAGCAATATATAGTTGTTCTGCGATTTGCTCGTTTTATTTTTGAAATATATTTGTTTAATGTGTGTAGTTTAGTATTTTTACAATGAATGAAAAATCGGTAATGGTGGAAATATTCAAGACATAATATCTATAGATAAAACAGTAAATATAACTTGAATTAACAGAAGATCAGTTAAATATTGTACAAATAGTTAAGATGTTTTAGCTCCAGAGGTGAGCCAGCCAAGGGCTGAAAACCTCTTAAATAAAGACGATAATAATAATATGATGTTATACAATCTGTAAAATTAGTCAGATATCTGCAAACTAATGCAATTTTATGGTCAACGTGAAAGAAAGGCAACACCTTTTAATTTATATTTCATCTATCACATTGTCAATGAAATATAAATTAATAGTAGACCCGGAACCCCCCAGGAATTTTCACCGAAATTGGATTCTGTATCAACTGTCTTGTTCATTTGGCTTATTAATTTTTCTGCAACCTCTGATGAAAAGCTTAACTTTATATTTCTGTCACCAGTTCAGAATCATAGTTATTTGAAATTAATCACTACTTCTTGCTTAAATTAAAATGTTTTTATATAAAATAAAATGGCTCTCATGTTCAATATTATATTTTATTCAAAATTTGTACTTGTTGCTTGTGCATTTCTGTTATATTTTTATAATTCTCATCATATAATTGGAAAAACTGGACACACTTGATCTCCACCCTTTTATTATTATTTTTTTTTAATTTTCTTGATGTAACATGTGAGTGCAAGCTTTTTCGTGTTGGACGCAGAACAACCGCGCAGTTATCGAAATGTCAGATTCTGAGTGCTGGTTAGAAAAAAAAATACAAGAAAATGACACAATCCGTTTTTATGTGCTTTGTATTGGACATAAAATGATCCCGCAATTATCTAAATGTCCGGTTCTGTTGTGCGGGTGAGTAAATGAATAATAAAGTGAAATAAACAGTGCAGGTTTGTTCGTGTTTTGTAGGACGTAGAACGATCGTAGATCGCGTCCATGTTTTCTTCATTAAGCAGAACGATCAGCCGGTCATGCAAATTGTGTTCTGCTTTGTGCGGTAAGCAGAACGATCGACTGATCACCGAAATTTTGTTCTCCGTAGTGCGGGTGAGTAAATTAATTAGAAAGTTAAAGTTTAGATCGCGTCCAGACATGTTTTCTTCGGGAAGCAGAACGATCGGCCGGTCATCGAAACTTTGTTTTGCTTTGTGCGGTAAGCAGAACGATCAGCCGGTCACCGAAATTTTGTTCTGCTTTGTGCGGCCTTAAATTAAAATTATTAGTTTTGTTTTTATCGATCAAACTACACGCTATACACGGCATACCGTTTACCAAAACGAACCCTGCCACACTTCCTACCCCATATATCCAACATCCCAGTGATTTCTCGTGGAAGTGCAGATGACTCGTCGGCTTCTATCAAAGCGAGAATCATGTCAACATTATCCTACCTATTCCTCAATTGACCTGCATTCGGACACGGCCGGCGCTGGTATTGCTTATTTTGGGTCACCAGTTCTTACACATTGAAGATGATGTTAGTCCCAAACTTCATCTGTTGGTTCTCTGTGTAATTACAGCTGACCTGGCAATAACGGAGCAGCAACCGTGGGCGGTCAATCATGCTCATGCTCATGCTCACTACCGATCACTGTGCATCCAGAGCTAACAGTGTAATTATCTAAGGGAGGCTTAGTGTGGCGACAAGGCTGGGCAAACTTACGCTTGGCACATCCTCTCAGTATTCCAATCAGCACTACGTAATCCTTCTCACAGCTGCACGTATTGGAGGAAGGATCACAGTACACGTGATGCAGCTTGGCGTGGCACGTAAATTCGCACGGGGCTCCGACGTACATTCCTTTGGCTGTGAACGGGAGAAGAGAGAAGAAGAGTGGAAAACAGGAATAAGAAAACGAGTAATAAATAAGTATCACGTTGACGTAGTGGGTCTGCGACGATGGGAAATAAATGTAGCGGCGAAAAATGAATCAATCAATTCGTGAATAATGTCGTTTCCTTTAGCGCCTTTCACACTCCCACACTTCGGTCGCGGTGCATGACCGGAAAGCAGTAAAATGCAACTACATTGATTTAATTCAAATTTTATGGACATTTTTATGGCAAATTGCAAGTGGCAGCTGGTGGGCGCGCGATAACGATAGATAATCGTGATCTGGAAAATAAAAATATTGGATGCATGCCAAATAGATGATGTGGCTGACTTTTATCGTTGATAATGGACAGCAGGTTACATAAATTGAGAGGTAAAACAATTCAATTTTTGTTTTTATGCAGCAAAGGGCATCACAAATATTTTTGAAACCACGCATTTTGTGGATAGTTTTTAAGAACATTTCGTTTAAATAGACATGACATGACTCATACATATTCTTAACCAGCCATCTCGTAACAAGTTGCATTCAACAATGGTGGAATCGTGGTTTTTAGGCGCAATAATGATGCAAAACGGGGTCTTCAGCTAACCTTGCGATCAAAGGCGTATGATTACCTATCCGGAGATTCCGGAGGAGACCGAAAGTTGAAAAAAAAAATCAATGATAAGTGATCTTTTACAACTGGTACTGCCAATAGGCCATGCCTGAGTTTTTAATCTTAAGGTAAATAAAAACCCAAGGGCATCTTTAGTAGAGTTATAAATTGTATGGGAGTTAGAAAATGAAATTGAAACTGTAAAAATGCCATCTTCAACAGACGTTGTAGTTTTAAAAATTCGAACAGTTTCGTTTAAAAATTTATAACTGGAATACTACCCAGTTGTATTTTTGCACGAATTTGCAACAGAATGTACTCGAGTTTTATTTCGTTCGAAACAATAGAAAATGACGTCATCAGCTATAAAAAATACTGTTTCATCGACAGCATAACAATTTGACATTTGATTTGGCCTCGGAAGATATTTTTTTCGTTTTCCAGTATAAAACATGTGCATTGTGCAGCTTATAACTGCTACTGAAGATGCATTTCTTGTTTTATATTTTTGACAGTTATAAAAGTAAGACTCGTAAAATAAATATAACTATAACTGTAACATTACTAAAGATGCCTTTGACAGACGCATCCTCTATCGAACTATACGGAATTCCACGTTCAATTTGCGGTTGTGTCTTTAATATAACCTTCTACTTTTTTGGTTTCGGCTAGTGCTATTTTTGTCCGGCTTCAAAATTAGAACCACTTTGGCGTTTTTCCATTTATCTGGAAAGTATGCAAATTGAAAACATTTGTTAAATAAATTTTCCAAAAAGGATAAAGAGCTCTCAGGAAGTTTTTTGATAAGTATGTAGAAAATACCATCATCACCCGGTGTTTTCATATTTTTAAATTTTCTAGTAATAGATCTCACTTCATCCAAATTAGTTCCCAACGAAGGGTCAAAAACATTCCCTTGATTGAGAATGTCTTCGAAGCTCCGTGTAACCTGATTCTCAATTGGACTAGTGAGACCTAGACTAAAATTATGAGCACTCTCGAACTGCTGAGCAAGTTTTTGAAAATTCCAAAAGGGTTTGAAATTGGGAGACATTGTTCTCAAAGTTGGTATTTCTCAGAAAAGCGAAACGTTTTTTAATTTCATTTTGCAAATCTCGCAAAATAACTTTCAACGCGGGATCGCGAGTTCTTTGGTATTGCCTTCGCCTCACATTTTAAAGAAGGATCAGTAGCAGAAGATCGTCGTCAATAATAATGGAGTTGAATTTAATTTCACATCTAGGAATTGCAATGCCTCTGGCTTCGACAATTAAATTTGTCAAAGATACGATAGCATTATCAATATTACTTTTGGTATCAAGAGGAATATTTACATCAAAATTCCTATCGATATACGTTTGATATAAATCCCAATCAGCTCTATGATAAGTAGAGCTGATTGGATTGTTAATGGCTTCTTGTAAGATTTCAAATTTCACAGGAAGGTGATCAGAGTCAAAGTCAGCATGAGTTACTAATTGGCCACACAGCTGACTTGAATCCGTTAAAACTAAATCAATTGTTGAAGGATTTCGAGTGGATGAAAAACAAGTCAGTCCATTGGAATATTGAATAGTATAATATCCCGCTGAACAATCTTCAAATAAAACTTTACCATTGGAATTGCTTTGGGCATTATTCCATGAACGGTGTTTGGCATTGAAGTTACCAATTATGAAAAATTTGAATTTGTTGCGAGTTAGAATTTGAAGATCAGATCTCAACAAATTCCTTTGCTGCCCATTGCACTGGAAAGGCAAGTATGCAGTAATAAAAGAGAATTGTCCAAAATTTGTTTCAACAGAAACTCCCAAGGTTTCGAAAACTTTGGTTTCAAACGAAGAATATAATTTATGTTTGATACGTCTATTAATGACAATGGCGACCCCACCACAGGCGTTGTCAAGACGATCATTTCGGTAAATAAAATAATTTGGATCTTTTTTTTGATGAAAATACCAGGATTTAAATATGTTTAGTTATAATGGCAATGTGCACATTATGAACGGATAGAAAGGTGAATAATTTATTTTCCTTACCCTTTAAAGACCGGGCATTCCAATTTAAAATTTTAAAAGAATTATTTGGATCCATTAAAACGAAGTCCAATAACATTTGTTTGAGTAAATTTGATACCAACCTGAACAGCTTCAGGTATGGCATTTGCTTTGACCATTGCATCAATCATGTGATGCAATTGTTCATTTAGAAAACCAAAGTCGGAAGCGGACATGCTGCCTGAATCGTCAGAACGAAAGTTATTTTCCATTGAAGAATGGGTATGCAAATCATGGGTATGGAGTCTTTTGTTAAAGTGAACTAAATAAAATTCTTGAGAAATACTTCACTGGGAAGTACCAGAGCGAGATTTCTTTTTCATCTTAATTACTTGGACTGGTGAAAATCCAAGTAATTGATCAATTTTAATTTTAATCTCATCCAGTGATTTATCATCACTGGGGAGGCTTTTCAAGACGACTTTGAACAATCGCTCAGTTTTGTCGTCGTATGTGAAGAATTTATGGCGCTTCTCAGTTAAATACTGAAGAAGACGTTTGCGATCGTCAAAGGATCCCGGCAAAACGCGGCAGACACCCTTCCTGGAAATCTGAAAAGAAACCGTGATCCCCTGAAGGTTACTCAAAATCTCATTCCTAAAGCCAGAAAACACGGCAACATATACCACAATTGGCAGACTCCTTTGCTTTTTCGCATGGATCGAATCACCTGGGCTAGAGGTAGATTCGATTTGCTCAATTTCGTCATGAATCAAATCGAACTGGTTGCTCAGTTCGATAGGAGATGAATTATTTTGATTGTTAGATTTAGAAGGGATATCTGAAGTCTCCAGCTTCCTTCTATTTTTTCCGCGATTTGGCAGGACGGTCTTGAAACCTTGTTTCTTAGAAGGAAGTGGAGAATTGAATGAATACTTGGTATTCATTGACTACGAAAAAGCTTTCGACCGTCTCAATCACGAGAATATGTGGGGCGCCCTGAGACGCAAGGGAGTTCCTGAGAAAATCATCGGCCTCATCGAAGCACAGTACGAGGCCTTTTCGTGTAGAGTGCTGCACAATGGGTCCTGTCCGACCCTATCCGGGTCGTAGCTGGTGTGAGGCAAGGATGTATCCTATCACTGTTACTGTTCCTCATCGTAATCGATGAGATTCTGGTAGGTGCGATTGACCGTGAACCAAACCGCGGGCTGTTATGGCAGCCTATAACCATGGAGTACCTAAACGACTTCGAATTGGCGGATGACGTTGCACTCCTCGCACAACGGCGCTCTGACATGCAGAGTAAGCTCAACGACCTTGCCGAGCGCTCCTCCTCGGCAGGTTTAGTCATCAACGTCAACAAAACCAAATCGTTGGATGTAAACACGGTGACTCCTTCCAGTTTCACAGTAGCCGGGCAACCAGTGGAGAATGTTGAAAGCTTCCAATATCTTGGTAGCCAAATGGCGTCGGACGGCGGTACCAAGATCGACATAGGCGCACGGATCAAGAAAGCAAGGGCTGCCTTTGCGAGTTTAAGAAATATCTGGAAAAACAGGCAGATAAGTGAACGCACCAAAATACGAATTTTCAACTCTAACGTGAAATCTGTGCTGTTATACGCTAGCGAAACATGGTGTGTATCAGTGGAGAACACTCAACGGCTGCAGGTGTTCATTAACAGATGCCTGCGGTATATAATTCGGGCCTGGTGGCCTCACAACTGGATCTCAAACAACGAGCTCCATCGTCGTTGTCACCAGAGGCCGATAGCAACAGAAATTCGGGATCGGAAGTGGGGCTGGGTCGGCCACACTCTACGTAGGGGCGGAAACGAAATCTGTAAACAAGCATTAGACTGGAACCCAGCGGGACATCGCAGCAGAGGCAGACCCAGAGGCTCATGGCGGCGAAGCCTCAATAAAGAAATAAAAGAAGTCGACCGAAATCTAACCTGGCAACAGGTTAAAGCGATAGCCAGGCAACGCTCAGGATGGAGATCTTTCAAGTCGGCCCTTTGCACCACCGGAGGTGTACAGGATCCGTAAGTAAGTAAGTAAAGTGGAGAATTCAGCGACTCCCCCTTCCTCTTGTTTTTATTAATGCTCATTGCTGAGTGTGGAGACGTGACCTTCTAAGAGGTTCTTTCCCAGAACAGTTTTCCTGCAGGATTACCACCGCTCGATGGAATTTTACTTCCGCAAACGGATCCAACGGAAAATGAAGGCACGGGTCCCAGCAAAGATCGTAACGGGATCAGTATGTACAAATAGCGCTGAGAAGCACTGTTGAAATTAAAATAGCTTCGGGTAGTATTAAAAACTTCCTTCCGCAAAGAGAGTAAAGAACCGCACAGCACGAAAGCACGATGCGGTCTGTGTGTTACTGCTAATGTGCTACATTTGGAGGCGGCTTGCACTGGTACAGTAAGGATCAGGTCAGGCGTGAAATTATGTGAATTTGGTATGCGCACCGCACGAAAGATCGGAGTATGCATCGATTGCAACATTTCGTGAGTTTTGGAAATAATTAGTAAAAACATGCCGATCCATTTCTCAGACCGTGTGTATTCGTGTCCGTGAAGCCTGATGCATTGGCTTAATTTGTTCGAAAATCGCGGAAAAGTGTCAATTCGACGTTTATGTATGGTCGTGTGCCGAGTGTTGGTGCGTGAAAAAGAAGGTCCCCCGTGCGTGAAGTGGTGACTTGAGAAAGAAGTTTTTGAGTTTTGGCTTAGTCTAGTAGCTGCGGAAGGTTGGTTGTTTGAAACGACTGATAGGACGGGAAACAGAAGACTCTTGTCCAGTGTGTTTTGATTCCTGTGACTGCGATCGTGAAAATTATACGCAGTGTGTCGACTATGCCTTTTAGCCCGTTAATGTTAATTCTTTCGTTTTTGTTTGTTTTCTTTTTATCGTTTCAGAGGGCGAGTAATGGCGCTTGAACCTAGGCTTTTATGTACACTAATCGACGTAAGTATTCGCCATGTTTTCCAAAGAAATCTGTATATATTCATGCGAATACTTTTGTTTCTTAGTGTACTGTACCGCTCATAAAAAAATCTACTCCGCTGCTCATTTTTTGTTGCAACGAAAAATACGCGCCAGATACATCTTCTTCTTCATTGGCATTACATCCCCCACTGGGATATTGCCGCCTCGCAGCTTAGTATTCAATTAGCATTTCCACAGTTATTAACTGCGAGGTTTCTAAGCCAAGTTACCATTTCTGCATTCGTATATCATGAGGCTAACACGATGATACTTTTATGCCCAAGGAAGTCGAGTCAATTTCCAATCCGAAAATTGTCTAGACCGGCACCGGGAATCGAACGCAGCCACCCTCAGCATGGTCTTGCTTTGTAGCCGCGCATCTTACCGCACGGCTAAGGAGGGCCCTAGAAAAAGAAAAACATACCTCCAGGAAAAAGCTACTTTGATATTTTTTTAAATTTGGCCGCCACGTGGTGCATTCCGGCGGTGAATGCTTAGATAGCACGTGCTATTCGTACTGTGGAGAAATTTTTCACATCTATGAGAGCCTTGGAAAATGATCACGAAAGTTGTCATTTTGTTGCAAGGTACAATATAAGCCGGGATACAAGAATAAAAACCAAGGTGAATACAAGCAGGTGTAGCAGTATGCCAATTACATGATTCAGCCATCTTGGATTTTGATATGGGGCAGCCACCGAGTTTGTTTATGTTTTGCACTGAAAATGAATTTTTCACCCCCGCGCTAGTCTCTCCCATCTACTATCGAAGTGAGTGAACCCTGATATAAGAACCCTGATAAAAACTGTATCCCATCCCAAGAAGTTAACTGTCTTAGGAGTGCACATTAATCCTCTTAGCCAAGTCACTCCCAACGGTTGATCATTCATTTAATAGTATAAATGGAGCGGTTGGTACGAGATGTCCCCGTTCTACAGCCATAATGTGAATCAAGTAAAGTATTGATTTATCAGAGAAATATTCAACAACCAACGCTGCACAGTTGGCCTGGCTGCATTTATATTTGAATTATATCTAGTATGTTCTTCAAATATAAATGATGACAAGAAATATGATAGAAATAATCGATTCTATTATTTTCCAGGATTCTTCCAAGTGATGGCTGTGTATGTGTAAACTAGACTAGACTAGACTAAAGCTTGCTACAGAATTTGCTCGAGTTTTATTTTGTTCAAAACAAAAGTAGCTTACTGCATCAGCTTAAAAAATCAGTTTCTCAGACATCACAGCAGTTTTACATTTAATTAGGTATCGGAAGATCATGTTTTCATTTTTAAGTATAAAACATGTGCAGTTTATAACTGCTACTGAAGATACAATTACCGTTTTATATCTTTGACAGTTGTAAAGTCTGTAAATCAAGGAAAACGTATAACTAGAACTGTAACATCACTAAAGATGCTCTAACTGGTCTATTTTTTTCTAATCAATATTATACATTAAATTTGATGCATTCTCAATAATGTAGATATGATGAACAATGTTAGAGATTTTCTTTGTGATGTCCTTGGTCATCCAAGCTATCGTTGAGTTGACAACTTGCGATCTACAGACACTAAAATAGCGTTTAACATAACTCAAAGTTTCGGTATGCGTTCAACCACGTTCATCACACGGCCCAGAAGGTCAGCCCATGAAATTCATTTGGGATAGTCTAGGTTATCCAAACCATCCTTGAGTTGAGAACTTGCAATCTACAGCCGCAACAGTAATTTTTATTGTTATTCAAAGAAGACCTACATAATAAAAAGCCCATTTGCCGTTTTTCACACAAAATGGTCAACTTTGGAGATCTAGATCTCGGTTGCGTGTGAACTGATTTAGCTGAAAATTTGACCAGAGTTCAGATGTAACTTGATAATTACTATCCATTGAGTTGTTTATTTTTCTATCAACAAGGAGGTTTGCCTAAGATTGATAAAATTCCATTCAAATCATTAAAAAATTTGATAGATTCCCCTTTAATTTCAGATATAATTTTGAAATATGCTAGGATTGATGCTTAGCCCAACTCGGCCCTAGTGAAACTCAACCAAATTTTACCAGCATTTTATATTATTACCTCTTCAAAGTCAACGCTTTTCTCATCTTCAAAATTTGTATCCCCATAATCCTGCCGAACAATGTCGCTTCCATACAGCTCTGCGCCTTTATGATTGAACTTCACACTATGCTCTTCTACGTATTCCCGTAGATGATGAACTCCTTACCAGACTTTTTATATCTGAGTTTATTAACTTCGACAGTGGATTGAAGCGTCAGTGTGAAAAATTCATTCTCAGTGCAAAACGTGAACAAACTCGATGGATGTTCCATACAAAAATCCATTACAGTCGACTCTCTACATCTCGATGTTCCATATCTCGATACCTCTCCTATGTCGATGGTTTCCTTGGTTCCTTCAATTTACATACATTTTGTCATTCTACATCTCGATAACCTCTCTATCTCGATATCTCTCAATCTGGATGTGTTCTGATCATACTTTGTTCTGAACTCACTCTCCTTATGTCGCTATGTTTAAATATTTAGGCAACTAGACCATCTTTGGACAATAACAAATAGTTCAACAACAAGAAATGACTTTTGTTTTGTTGTCGTTTTTCATAGCAACGAGAGTTTTTGGATCTAATACCCATTTCAATTTTCCTTCCATTCCTCGATCTCTCCCTATCTCGATGGTCCCTTCAATATCGAGATGTGGAGAGGCGACTGTACTATGTTTGAAGAATCTACATGGTGAATAATTGAATATACAGGGGTTAGGCAACTTTTTGAAAAATTGATGAAATTGGACAAAACCGGAAGCATTCTTGAACTTTGATATTCATTTTGATATGGTTTCGAACATTTTGCAAATTGGCCACTTTCCCCGGGGCACCTGGAACCTACTACAGAGTGGTCAGGGCAACTTATCGTCCTGAATATGCTTCCTGAAGCATCTCCATGAAGTTTGATGCTAATATTGATATGGTTCTGAACGTTTTTCAAATTGGCCACTCAAGAGATGAGCCAGCATAGGGCTGAAAATCTCTTTAATAAAGAAAAAAAAAAAAATTGGCCACTTCCCCCGGGGCACCTGGAACCTACTGCAGAGTGGTCAGGGCAACCTATCGTCCTGAATATGTTTCCTGAAGCATCTCCATGAAGCTTGATGCTAATATTGATATGGTACCGATATATATACGTGATTGGAAGGATATACATAATTGACCATAGTATCCGGAAACAGGTTTACTGAAATGACCATATCTCGGATGTTTTTCAACGGATCTTAGCGCATCCGCCCGCATTCAAATTTCAATAAGATCTAGTTTCTAGGAAAATAGTGTTCATCATGTTACTTCAAACCACACAAAAATACGAACGGCAGAAAAAATGTGTTTTAACATGGCCTCCGAAAATCCGGAACATCTTCGGTGTCCGGTGGCCAGTATTCGTGACCATGCATGTTCCTGAATTTTGCCTAAATTTGCCGTCGATCGCTTCCGGTTTTGTCCAATTGTATATGCAATAAAATCTTCCACAATTGTATATGCCTAATTATCATACAGTTTCTGAAGGGTTCTTACGTAGAACTGCTTAAAAAATTGCCATCCACGGGTCTGGTGGATACTTCTATATGTATAAAAATGAAATGGTCTGCGTTCGTATCCGCAGAACTCGAAAACGGCTGAATGGATTGAGCTATGCTGATTATCGCTGCCGACTGGTTTATATGATTTTTTTGGTTGTATACTATTTCGCCGAAAAACATTTCGCGGAATTTTTTTTCGCGGTACGACATTCCGCGGAATGTATCAACTCTCCGAAACACATTTCGCGGAATGTACCTTTTTTCCGAAAGACATTTCGCAGAATGTACCTTTTCACCGAAAATCATTCCGCGGAATGCCATTTGGCCGAATTCAGTTGGAATAATTATCATTCAAATATTTACCGATTTCTGCTTAATTGCATGCAATCCGGGCAATTTTTATTTGGATTTAATGCAAACCCGACCCGTTCCCTAGAATTTTTGCGTTCGTAAACCCGTACTCGACCCGAACCCGACATAATTTAATTATTTAAGCCGGCACAAAAGTTTTCCCCGGAAAATTCAAACTAGATATGTGTAAAAATGTAAGTCCAAACAACGAACTAGCCTCACAATTAACAAAACCGAATAAAATAATTTTCAGTATTTTATTTCTTAAGCCCGTACCCGACCCGGACCCGTTTTTTTTATCTTACAAACCCGTACCCGAACCCGATATTGTACTAAGTTTTCAAACCTGAATCCGGCGATTTGGGTTGAAGGTTTCAAGAGAGGGGTAATGCCTTCTTTAAATGAATGCATCTGCCCGGTATAAAGCGAAAGGAGTTGATAATGCCTACTTTGAAAGAACGCGTCTGCCCGGTATAAGGCGAAGGGAGGGGTTACGCCTTCTTTATATGGATGCATCTGTCCGGTATAAGGCGAAAGGAGGTGTTACGCCTTTTTTATATGGATGCATCTGTCCGGTATAAGGCGAAAGGAGTTGATAATGCCTTCTTTAAAAGAACGCGTCTGCCCGGTATAAGGCGAAGGGAGGGGTAATGCCTTCTTTAAATGAATGCATCTGCCCGGTATAAGGCGAAAGGAGTTGATAATGCCTTCTTTAAAAGAACGCGTCTGCCCGGTATAAGGCGAAGAGAGGGGTAACGCATTCTTAAAATGGATGCATCTGCTCGGTATAAGGCGAAAGGAGTTGATAATGCCTTCTTTAAAAGAACGCGTCTGCCCGGTATAAGGCGAAGGGAGGGGTAATGCCTTCTTTAAATGAATGCATCTGCCCGGTATAAGGCGAAAGGAGTTGATAATGCCTACTTTGAAAGAACGCGTCTGCCCGGTATAAGGCGAAGGGAGGGGTTACGCCTTCTTTATATGGATGCATCTGTCCGGTATAAGGCGAAGGGAGGTGTTACGCCTTTTTTATATGGATGCATCTGTCCGGTATAAGGCGAAAGGAGTTGATAATGTCCTCTTTAAAAGAACGCGTCTGTCCGGTATAAGACGAAGGGATGGGTAATGCCTTCTTTAAATGAATGCATCTGCCCGGTATAAGGCGAAAGGAGTTGATAATGTCCTCTTTAAAAGAATGCGTCTGCCCGGTATAAGGCGAAGGGTGGAGTAACGCCTTTTTTAAATGGATGCATCTGCCTGGTATAAGGCGAAGGGCGTTGATAATGTCCTCTTTAAAAGAACGCGTCTTCCCGCTATAAGGCAAAGGCAGGAGTAACGTCTTCATTAAATGGACGCATCTGTCCGGTATAAGTCGAATAGATTTGATAATGCCTTCTTTAAATGGATGTTTCTGTCCGGTATAAGGGGCAATGCAATTTTGAAACCTACTTCTACATATTCTGGGAGGCCTTCCTTAGCGGGAAGATGCGAGGCTGCCAAGCAAGACTATGCTGAAGAAGGCTGAGTTCAACTTCTGAGCCGGTCTAGGAAATTTATAAAAAAAAAAATTCGACTTTTTAGGTATAAAAGTTTCAACGTGTTAATCTCGTGTTAAACGAATGTAAAAAAATGGTAACATGGCTTAGAAACCTCGCAGGTAATAATTCTGGAAATGCTGAATTGTTATTAATATTCCGCGAAAAGGTGCATTCCGCGAAATGGTACATTCCGCCAAAAGTCATTCGGCGAAAAGGTACAAACCGCCAAATGTCGTACCGCGAAAAGTTACAAACCGCCAAATGGTATTCCGCGGAATGTTCAACCGCGAAAAGGAATTCCGCGAAATAGTTTTCGGTAAAATGTTATACAATCTTTTTTTAGCTCAGTTCACAGTTCACAATACGCATTTTTACCTACTGTGCAGAACAACGTCTGGTCGACTAATATAATATAGATAATAATATAAATACACAGAATTCTGTTTTCACGCGATTTTTGTCGCTCGTATTTTTTATCGTTTGTCTTTAATATATCACCAGAGTGTTTGCAAAATGTTACAAAAAGTCCTAATTAATTCAAATAAAAACCAAATGGTAATTAGAATGCGGTAAACATGTCAGATAAAGGCACAATTGAGAAAATGTAAATCGTGTAGAAACAGAATTCGGTGTATTTCATTTTCACCCTATTGAAATTGCCCTTTCAGTCAAATGAATGGCTCATTCTTCACCTTACTTTTCACATTAAAAATTCTATTTTGCCGGCAATTATACTCGATCCGGTTCATTACTGGCACTCAAGCAATCTGCAAATTAAGCTCACCGAAGCCCACCCGAGCCCATGTCGTGTCAAAACCACCACCCCTTGCTGTTTCATTGGGGGTTGTCCCCCGCTGTGGAATTGTAGCATAAAACATTTAGTCACGACATTTCACCACCACCGCGTGACCGTAGTGCAACTAGTCCAGAACAGAAGCACAGCCGTGGTGTGCCTCCAAAACAGGGAAGACGGACAGAAAATTTCATTCTGGCTATTTCTGCAGCAGGCGTTTATTTACGCGAGCTAAAAATAAACCAGGAACACGAATGGCAAAGAAACGATTCAGTTAGCTGCACCGATTAATGGATCTCATTCCACCGAAAATTTCAGGAAAAATAAAAAATGAGCTTAGTCACCGGTTGTCAGAGTTTTATCGTTCTAATCTCTCCGTTAAAAAACTAAACTTTTTGCGCTGTTATGAGATCAGTTTTACTAATGGTTTGCATTTTAAATTATTTCAAAGACACATTTTATTTCGATCGATTTAAACCCGCCAATCGTTCGCTATTTAGAAAAGTTGACAAAAAATGAGCAATGAACAATAATGAATAATTGGAAATGGATTGTTTGCCATGTTTAGCATCATACACAAGCATTCACGAATATGGAGACGCATGGTACATCAACTTCTTTTGACTTTTTGTACAAGTTATTGCACTTTTATGGTTTGTGATTTAATTCTTTATAAGGCAGAAGAAACTAAGCAATAATTCAACAAAAACAACAATTAGACTCAAACATATGTTCACTTCAGAAATATTGAAAAGTCAGTGGCAATATAGTTGTCACCAGGCTTGTAAAATGTCATCTGCATCTCATTTGACTAATTTTTTCATAACTTTCTTTAGAAACCAAATTTGCTTCATAATATGGCATGTACTCATAACGCTTGCACAGGGGTATATGTTTGTTCAAGGGTTCATTTCATTTATTTAGTTAACATCTAAACAGATAACACTGAATCAACAATTTGACGCCACAGTACACGGTTCGAGGCCGCATCTCTCCATCCTCGGATACGCCCCACGCTCGCCAAGTCGTTCTGCACCTGGTCTGCCCATCTCGCTCGCTGCGCTCCACGCCGTCTCGTACCTGCCGGATCGGAAGCGAACACCATCTTTGCAGGGTTGCTGTCCGGCATTCTTGCAACATGTCCTGCCCATCGTACCCTTCCGGCTTTAGCTACCTTCTGGATACTGGGTTCGCCGTAGAGTTGGGCGAGCTCATGGTTCATTCTTCGCCGCCACACACCGTCTTCTTGCACACCGCCAAAGATGGTCCTAAGCACCCGTCTCTCGAATACTCCGAGTGCTTGCAAGTCCTCCTCGAGCATTGTCCATGTTTCATGTCCGTAGAGGACAACCGGTCTTATTAACGTCTTGTACATGACACATTTGGTGCGGTGGCGAATCTTTTCGACCGCAGTTTCTTCTGGAGCCCGTAGTAGGCCCGACTTCCACAGATGATGCGCCTTCGTATTTCACGACTAACGTTGTTGTCAGCCGTTAGCAAGGATCCGAGGTAGACGAATTCCTCGACCACCTCGAAGGTATCCCCGTCTATCGTAACACTGCTTCCCAGGCGGGCCCTGTCGCGCTCGGTTCCGCCCACAAGCATGTACTTTGTCTTTGACGCATTCACCACCAGTCCAACTTTTGTTGCTTCACGTTTCAGGCGGGTGTACAGTTCTGCCACCTTTGCAAATGTTCGGCCGACAATGTCCATGTCATCCGCGAAGCAAATAAATTGACTGGATCTGTTGAAAATCGTACCCCGGCTGTTACACCCGGCTCTCCGCATGACACCTTCTAGCGCAATGTTGAACAACAGGCACGAAAGTCCGTCACCTTGTCTTAGTCCCCGGCGCGATTCGAACGAACTGGAGTGTTCGCCCGAAATCTTCACACAGTTTTGCACACCATCCACCGTTGCTTTGATCAGTCTGGTAAGCTTCCCAGGAAGCTGTTCTCGTCCATAATTTTCCATAGCTCTACGCGGTCTATACTGTCGTATGCCGCCTTGAAATCAACGAACAGATGGTGCGTTGGGACCTGGTATTCACGGCATTTTGAAGGATTTGCCGTACAGTAAAGATCTGGTCCGTTGTCGAGCGGCCGTCAACGAAGCCGGCTTGATAACTTCCCACGAACTCGTTCACTAATGGTGACAGACGACGGAAGATGATCTGGGATATCACTTTGTAGGCGGCATTAAGGATGGTGATCGCTCGAAAGTTCTCACACTCCAGTTTGTCGCCTTTCTTGTAGATGGGGCATATAACCCCTTCCTTCCACTCCTCCGGTAGCTGTTCGATTTCCCAGATTCTGACTATCAGTTTGTGCAGGCAAGTGGCCAGCTTTTCCGGGCCCATCTTGATGAGCTCAGCTCCGATACCATCCTTACCAGCTGCTTTATTGGTCTTTAGCTGTTGAATGGCATCCTTAACTTCCCTCAAGGTGGGGGCTGGTTGGCTTCCATCGTCCGCTGAACTGACGTAGTCATCACCTCCGCTGCCTTGACTTTCACTGCCTGTACTCTCAGCGCCATTCAGATGTTCCTCGTAGTGCTGCTTCCACCTTTCGATCACCACACGTTCGTCCGTCAAGATGCTCCCATCCTTATCCCGGCACATTTCGGCTCGCGGCACGAAGCCTTTGCGGGATGCGTTGAGTTTCTGATAGAACTTGCGTGTATCTTGAGAACGGCACAGCTGTTCCATCTCCTCGCACTCCGCTTCTTCCAGGCGGCGTTTCTTCTCCTGAAAAAGGCGGGTCTGCTGTCTCCGCTTCCGTCTATAACGTTCCACGTTCTGCCGGTACATTGTTCAAGGGTACATTGCTCTAAATATAACATCTGAGGCTGGAGAGTGAAAACTCTCCAAAATGTCTCGTGTCATTTGACATAATGTCATTTGAATGACATTTTGCCTCCCACGCCCCAGATTACATATTTACAGCAATGTCTTGTTAGACACAGTTGTAGGCACATTTAAGCGCTAAAAGTTCGTCATACATCATGAATTGATAGCTAACTCCGGAAAAAAGTTCTGGGAAATTATGCAAACGAATGCAAATGACAACTTGCCACTGCCTTACAGGTGCGATAAAATTGGTTGCAATATGTTTGCCACTGCCTTGCAATCGCAGTTTTAGAAACAAAATCCTTAAAAAAAAAAATATAATTAGATGTTGCTTGTTGGTTTTTTTTAATAAATATATACAATTGAAAATCCTTCGTTCCTCGAATATTACGATCTGTTCGTATAAGCACTGTCTCTCCAATTTAATTGAGATTTCAGTTTATTTAATATAGCTACTCAAAGGCTACCAATGCTATCCGATGTTTTGTTCATACAGAAAACTCTCTACATCTTGATCTTGTAAATCTCGATAACTCTCCCTATGTCGATGTTTTTTTTTGGTCCCTTCAATCTACATACATTTGGGTTTTCTACATATCGATAATCTACATCTCCACATCTCTATATCTCGATGTGTTCTGGTCATATTTTGTTCAGGATTCTTACTCCTTATGTCGATCCATAAGGAGACCATCTTTGGGCAATAGCACATCAGTGTTGGTAAAATCTTTCACAAATATCTCAATCATTGAGCCCTCCCGCGCGAGCGAACTCGTTTGCAATTTTAGAGGAATACATCACGCTTGAGTTTTTCATGCTAAAACGCATCATTTCACTCATTTTCCAAAAACCCATTTTGTTCCAAAAAGCGTTTAAAATTTATTTGGGAGCATTTTTTTTGTTGACACACAAAAGAGTTTTTGTTGTTCTTTGCGACGATCGCCAATTAACTGTTTTTAACGAAGCAGAACAAAAGAAAACCTACGATGAATCAAATGGATGATTTATTTTTATTTTATTATTATTTTAGACGCTGAGTTGGTGCGTTTCAACTCACGATTGATTTGAATCGTTCATGAGTTTAGAGATTTTGAGTTTTTACCAACACTGTTTGCCATGGAATGTGGTCCTTCCATAATTTTGAAACGCTAGCGAACCTAGCGGTGGAAGTCAGGCGTTACTGAACAACGCGAATAAGACAGTGCAGCATTGCATGCTCTGCTGTCTTCTTCTTCGCCTTGGAGTGCCGTTCGTCGATTGTTAATACACAAAGAGCCTACTTTGAAACTAGCAGTTTATTCTATGATGTCTATCTGCTTTTGACAATAGTAAACACATCAACAACAAGTAATGGTATTTGTTTTGTTGCCGTTTTTTATAGCAACGAGCTTTTTTCTATCCAGTACCCATTTCAATTTTCCCGTCATTCCTCGATCTGTCCTTATCTTGATGGTCCTTTCAACATCGAGATGTGGAGAGGCATTATACTTTTGACATTCATATGAAAAAATTAAGCACAAGGACTATGTTCATAGGATCAACTGCCTCTCCCCTGGCCACTACGAGTAGTGGAGTTTGTCTAAAATGTGGTTGAATTAAGAGGGCTCTTGTAAACTTTTATGAAAAGTTGCATGTATCATCAAGCAGGCCCTTCCAGAGAGATCGTGTGCTGCTCAAAGCACCGACCTGGCCCTAATTATGGTGTTGGGTAGGTCTCTTAACCTTTTTGTCCCTGACGTCTGTTTCTAAGGGCTTTCAAAAATTAAAACTCCTGTAAAACCATATTTCTTGACCAAATCCCTTGCAACAATTTGCATTCCATCCGGATGGATCCCAATTTTCGATTCATATTAGATTTGGGTCATTCCTCACTACGGTTCCACAATTATTCTTGAATCCGTTGGGGTCAGTTGTCCCCGGAAAAAGTGACCGTTTACGAATTTAGGTCAAAACCGGTTGTGACACCTCAAACATCATGACTTCACAAAACAATGATAAGAATGATATTTTAAGGGGTTCCTGGGCCATTTGGATTCAAACCGGTCACATCGGCCACAATCCAGAGGACCTGCGAAATGAATAATATTTTTGGAGCTCCTGAGCCTTTTGGGTCCAATCCAGCCACAACAGTAACAAACAGGAGAACCTGAAAATGGCCCTTTCTTAAAATGAGTCAAAATAAATCGTGTGACGTCTCGCAGAATGGCCATTTTCTAACTTTAGTCAAAGCATCTCGTGTAACACCTCAAGCTTCAGGATTTAACAAGCCAGTGATGGAAATGATAATTTCAGGGTTCCTGGGCCACTCTGATTCGAACCGGTCACATTGGCCACAATACGAAGATCTACGAAATGTACATTTTTTTTTTATTTAAATCTACATAGGACGTGTGACACTTGATGATTTCACGAAACATTGGCTGCGATCCGCGAAACATACTGAAGGAAAGCTCGTTCATTTGGATCAAAACAGGTTGTCAAAATCAAGCCAGTCAAGTCCGGACTGGGGATCGAATCCACCCACTTTCAGCATGGTCTTGCTTTGTAACCGCGCAACTTACGTATTTTGATCCTTTGATTAAGAAATCCGTCCACGGTGGTTTCAGGAGTAATTGATTTAATTCATTATTTAATCATGTTTTTCATAGTTTTTAATGTGTAAATAAATGTGAAACACTTCAAAAGTAGAAGCCAAGTCAAGAAACTATGGAAGCATAGTATCTATCATTATTTCGTGAAGTCGTGAAGTTTTTGGTGTCAAACGAATTTAGGAAATTATTATTAATTTGTGCAATTATCTGCAAAAATCTGATTTTTTTCAGCAGCCGAGTTGGATAAATCCTACGACTCACAATAGGACAGCCCCATATAAAGGTGTGGCCAAAACTACCAAAAGGCCAATTTTCGATTTGGGCGAGTAAAATGTGATGAATACACAGCTAATAACCTATATTTTTATAATTAGGGTGGTTTTTATTTTTTAGATTTTTTAGGGAGGGGTAGGGGCGTTCAAACTAGCCCCTCCTAGAAATGATATTTTTACGTTTTTTGGGAAAACGGACAGCTTTGCCATGTTTTCGTCTCAAAAGTAACATATTTATATATCGTTACAAAGCTCTTAAACAGATCTATGCAATAGGCTTGATAATGTAATGATAGCTCCGTCCAGAATTCAGTTTTTAGTAGTTTTGTAAAAGCATATTTTACGCAATATTTAACGAACAAAACAGTTTGGTACCCCGCAATACCCCGCAGTAAAACATCATGCACTACACTATTGAACTCTTAAGCTTTGAGGACCATGAATAAAATTATGCCCAAATTCACAACTTTGTAAGATACACGAATTTTAAAAATTGCCCATTTTTGCCTTTCTCGTGTACTAAGTATGCGTAGAAGCTATATGATCGCTCTAAAGCATTTAAAATAGCCTAAAAACAAATAGTGTTGTATACTGATCGACTCAGTTCGAAGAATTGAGTGTGTGAATTTCTGTATGTGTGTGAGCAAAAATGGTGTTAACTCTTTTTTAAGCACTTACTCTAAACCGATTTACTCGCAACAAGTTTCATTCGTCAGAGAACGTTGGTCCATTGTTCCCTATTAAAAATAGGCTTGATCGGACTATGGGCTCAAAAGTTATGCCCAAAATACATTTTCATATAATGTACGAGAAAGACAACATTACCGCTAGGGGGATTAATCAGGTGTTTTGGTAAACTTCTTATTTTTAAATTTTTATCTGAGTTACTCAATAATGCCACTTTAATTGAATTTGGTGACGAACACAATTCACATAACATTTTAAGGGAAAGGGTTATGCCTTAACGTTTCGCATAATTCAAGAAAAAATCATCTATCATATAAAAAGCGTTACACAGCGTTAAAGCGTTAAGAAGGGAAATTGTTCAAAATTTAAAATTTTGACATTACTACATTATTGGAGCAAATTATAGATTTAACCATAACGTGTCATAACGTGTTGGATGAGTAGTGTGAATAACTCTTTGCCACAATACCTTTTTATAATTATGAAAGAAATCTAAATGAAATATCAAATAAATGAATATCCATTTCGTTGATGTCACAATATGACGCTAATTGAATCTGTTCTGCCCTCCTTTGTTGGTTTAATAAGTTCTACTCAGTGAATTTTCAACGCCAGTAGCTAATAGTGCTTTTTTGATCATTTTAGGAAATCTGTTTTGCGTCCATTTGTCTGTGACACGAATATACAGTATATGACCATTAATATTTTATCTAGCATCAAACAGGCTTATTGCAAGCCAAAAAGTGACCAAATTCTGTTGGTTTTGTAGAATATGACAAAAATCGATGCTATGCCGAAAATTAGCCCCATACCCCATTGAAGGCTCAGAAAAAATATTTTTCTTCTCTATCTATGTTTTTATGATGAATACCACCGTTTATTGCAGGATTCATAATTTTGGCCAAAAATACCTCCTTTTTTCCTATTGTGGACTGATAAAAAAATTGAGTTTGGCAAAGAGTTGTACACACTATTATGTGCAGTGACGAAAAACGGGTATGACAAATCGGGATCAAAGTGATACTGTTTGATTTACTTCAAATGATCGTTCTTGTAAAAAAAAAATAAGTTGGTGTAGAAAACAACCGCTGTTTCGTTGTTTTCCAAAAGTACCCAAATGAGTGTTATTTTTTTGGCAAATTCATAAAATTAAATGAAGTTCGCGTTTGATAATTTTCAGGATTTTCGGCTTTCAGTCACATGAAAATGTTGATTATTTCAAATCATTGCCAACGTTTCGATCCGGGGGTTTGGATCTTCATGAGGGCTCGAGATTAATCAACCTGTCGATTGAAGTGTGGGTCAGGTTGATTAATCTCGAGCCCTGATGAAGATCCAAACCCCCGGATCGAAACGTTGGCAATGATTTGAAATTATCAACATTTTCATGTGACTAAAAGCCGAAAGTCCTGAAAATTAGCAACTAATCCAGTCGAAATCCTCGAAGTTCGTGTTTGAGCTGGCCTACTTTCCCATATAAAAAAACAGTTGTTCAATGAATGTTATATCACTCAAATAATTGAGAGTAGTTTGTGAAACTTTAAATGCAAAAGATGAGTTTTTCAGCACTAGTTGTAAGTTCATCCAACGAGGCTAGTCAAGTTGGATAAATACTACCAGTGCTGAAAAAAAGTCGAGTTTTGCAACTTGCACGCACTATTTTATGCAATGACGAAAAATGGGCTTTAATACGTATGATACATCTGTTCCAAAATGGCACAGCCAGATTGACTTCACATGAGCATTATTGTTAAAAAAATCAATCTGCAATGATATCATTTAAAATTATCAAGTGCGTCTGGAGCTTTGGTGTAATTTGTTATAAATTGTGCGTATAGTCTCTAGTTTAATCCAAAAAAAATGTGCATTTCTAAAAGGTTTATCCCAGAAAGTGCAACAACCAATCTTTCTTTTTTAAATTACGATGTAATTTATAGGCGTTCGCTAATGACTGTTAGCAAACCATGTATAAAAGGTAGACTTAAACTACGCATCGACTAGAGGGCCTGTCAAACAATGTATTATTTTTCTTATATCACAAAGTAATACGAAGAAATATAAAATAGTCTTCAATAGGCTCTAACGTAAGAATTAAAGCTACCGTTCAAGCTATCAAGCTACATTAAACGTTTACTAGTCAATCACGCAAGATCTCAAGTTGGATTTGAGAGCAATAGCATTGGAATGCAATCCCGAAAACGATTAGTTCAATTGTCTGTGTGATTCGATTCCAGGCAACATGTAAATATTTTAAATTCTTTTGACAAAACTAATTATAGTACTGAATTGTAAAGAAGATCATGTTCCAGTAGGAATGTAGGGCCACGAAAGAAGTAGTAGGAAAAGTCAATCATGCCACCCATCCGTCATTGTTCAGAACAGCAGTCTCAAATCGAAAAGTTTGTTCATCCTTATTTCGAAGCAAATAACAACAAGCGTCTGAAAGACAGGTGTTCCATTTCAATAATACCGTACCTGCCCATCAAAAGTTGCATTCGCTCATCTGCTGACTGCAGTATTATTGGCAATGATGATGATGATGTTTGCTTGTAAAACGTTTTAACCGAAGAAGAGGTTGGCTCTTACGTTTCATGTTCGGCATATTTATTCATAGTTTGGCATTTTACTCAAATTTGTTATTTCTATAAAACAAGTTGAAAACATATTTATATGAAAGTGGATCATGTCGATACACTAATGATGTGTATATCGAAATTACTCACCAGACTTGTTGTTGACGATGTCGTACTCATCGATGTCTTCGTCCATGTAGTCGTCGTCGTCCTCCTCCAGGTGAGGTGCCACCATCTCCGGCAGCGTGCGGGACCGCACGTTGAGCCCCGTGACCGGTTTGGCCCCGGTGTTGGTAGTTTCGATGGCTAACGTCATTGGAAGCATCTTGATAAACACGTACGACAGGTAAAGCAGTGCAAAGTACGATTTGCGCAGCTTCCGGTTCTTGATGTACTTATCGCTAATAAGGGCGTAGATGATCCGATGGTAGAGCAGATTCTTATGCTGGTGGTGGCTTTTCTGTGCTGCGCATCCTCCCCATATGTGGTCGGGGAATAAACTCACTATCATCTTTGATGACTTACAGCTGTACGGACATGTCGCAAATGCTGCAGACTCATTTAATGATCATTTGCGTTCGGGTGTGATTCGCTGCGAGGGGATGGGTTTCAGTATCTGTACCGTTGTTGAATCACTTTCACAGCCTGTTTTAGTAACAGTGCACAGAGATAAGAGAACACGATTAACTTTCGGTGCATATGGATAAAAGAATATCAATGAATGAAGAATGTTTAATTAATTTTATTTTATTTATTGAAAATATCAATTGGTTGATTGGTTGCATTATATGCCAAAACCATATTTTTTTATTCTACAAAGTTGTTCGGCTACTTTTGTTGTTTTTCGATTTTTCGGAAAAGTCGTCTTTGGGTGACTTTAGGGCTCAAAAAATGCATCATTCGATGTGTAAAAATGCTCAATATCTTTTGCCGATAAAAAGTTCTAATCGTTTTTCTGTAGAAAAAAGTGTTTTTTTCTGTTTTAAAAAGATAATATTTACGATTGGGGCAGAAAAAAAAAAATGTCAACACGACATTTCAAAGAGCAACTCATATTCTTTACTATATAAAAAGACAGTCTCAGTGGACGTTATCACCTTGACGTGAATAGACGCGTTTGTTCACTGGTTTGCTCTCGGTGTTGTTTTTACTGGTTGTGATATTCGTAACCATACCTATCATAATGGCTTGCGAAATTGCAGTCAAAAACACGCTGGCTTTCCTGTTCCCCGAATGTGCAACTCAACCAACTCTGGTTGATATGGCGCGTTTTGTGAAATCGCTGTGTGGGGATCAGAAAATGATGGAAACTGCCTACAAGATATCCGACGAAAAGTCGGTTTTCATACGTTTTAAAACGGAGGAAGCAATGAGGTTTGCTTTGCAAAATAACCCAGAGATGCTGCCATTCAGTTACACGAATGGAAAAAGTGTAATGGTCCAGATGTCCGAAGCAGGAGGAAACAGCCGGTATGTACGTATCTTCGACCTATCGCCGGAGATTTCTGATTCCGACTTGACATCCGTGCTGTCAAGGTTTGGAAAGGTGAAACGAGCTGTACGCGAGCGGTTCCCAGTGGAGTATCAACTAGATATGTTTACCGGAGTCCGCGGCGTGTACGTTGAAATCGAGAAGACTATTCCGGAGATACTATATTTTCGGAATATAAAAGGCAGAATCTATTACGATGGTTTAAAGCCAAAGTGTTTCTCCTGTAAATCTGACAAACACCTAAAAAAGTCTTGTCCGATTCTACAGGAACGACGAGGCGAGGCGAAAGCAACAATAGAGCATCAGCTCGAAAAATTGAATTCTGCAACAGAAGAAGTAACCCCAGCTTCTCCTGTCAAAGATAAAGCTGAATCCAGCAGTGATAATCTGAAACCCAAGCAATTGGATAGAAGTGCGAAAAAAAGACACACAGTGCGGCACCGATCATCGAATGTAGAAACTGAGGATTGACATCCGCACAAAACGGAGTGCACAAATAGTGCACCATCAAGCGAGGGGAAAAGCAATTGTGCTGTCGTTTCTGACTCTCCTCGGGGGAAGGAAAGGTATAGAATCGCATCGTACGAGTGGATCGAGGACGAACGCGAACGACAACTAATTATAGAGGATGATAAGATTAGAATAGCAAAAGCAATGAATGTAAAAATTGATGACATCGAATTTTATATTGATACATAGTTTAATGATTGTACTAATACATTAATACAATATTGTTTCGCGGCTCCGCGAAGTGTTAGACACGACTGAGCCTTATAAATAAATGAACTAAAAAAAAAAAATTAAAAAGACAGTCTGGAGGTTGGATTGCAAAATTGCTCAGAAAGGTCACTAATAATTTAGTTTTTTAGCCCCCCTAGCCTGTTCGGAGTTCAGTGCGTGATCCCTCATGTTTCGGACAGCAGAACGATCGCGTGGTCGGCCGAATTATTGTGTTCTGAATTGCTCGGCCGGCAATAAAATTAAACAGTTCAGTGCGTGATCTGTTTTGTTTCGAAGCGGGCTTGGTAGTCATATGGCTACTGCTTCTGCCTCATACGCAAGAGGTCGTGGGTTCAATCCCAGGTCCGTTCCATTTTCCTACTTTTTATCTTTCTCTTTATTTCTCAATCGCTGTATTTCGCAATCACTAGAACTGGAAATGGACTTCCATACCGTTTCCATTACTATTCCTATACCTTCAACTTGAGTATTCTAACAGTAATCTGCTAGAATTGGGAATGAACTATAGAGCTCCAATTAGAAATTCCATCAGTTACCTTCTCCTATCTATCACATTGGCAGCTCGTTAACCAAGACGGACCCCTGCCTCTCCAACCTAACCCAGAAATTCCAACAAATTCCGCATGAACTCGTGGCAAGTGCAGAGGTATATTCGGCTTGCAGTGGGCGAGTGATTGCATCATCATTTCCTCCCCCTTCGCTACATTGACTTGCATTCTGACGTGGCAGGCGCCAGTATGACCTAACAAATGAGATCACCAGTACTTGTACATTGAAGATGTGTGCTAGTCCCAAGCAAACATCTGTTGGTTCCCTGTGCAAGAACAGCTGATCTGGTCATAATGGAGTAGCAACTACGAGCAGTCCATCAAGCTCAAGCTCAAGCCCCCCAGCCTGTTCGCGTGACCAGCATCTACTTAGCTTGGACCTAGCAGCCTAGCAGCGGAAATTTAATTTGGAATTCCTTTGAGGAATTCATCGAAAATTGTGTTAGGAATCCTGCAGAGAATACCTTTAGAAATCCTTTGTAAATTCGTCTAGAAATTCGTTTGGAAAATCCTTGGGAAAATCCATCCTTGAAGAATCCACTCGAAAATTCCTCCTGAAATAATAGAAAATTACGCTTATAATAACTACGAGCACTATTTAGTGAATCCTACGGAAAATTCTCCGGAAAATACTTTGGAAATTCGCCCAGAAATTCCTTCGGAAGTTTCTCCAGGAAATTCCCTTGAAAAATTCTTAGTAATTTAGTATTTTTGTAATAAATTCCTGAAGAGTTTCTGAAGGAATTCTCAAAATAATTGAAGCAATCCCTAATTGTTTTCCCGATTTTTTTAGATTTCTCCAGGAATTGCTTCGTGTGTTTTTTTTTTCAGAAATGCCTTAGAGAATGGAAAAACGTAGTTTTTTGCCCGGAAAAACAATCCATAAATCTTCAATACCTAATCAATTATGATTTGACTGATACAATTATTTAAAGTGATGAATCATATTCATCTTTTGAGAGAGTTTCACTCAAAATGTATTGATCATCGAGCTTACTATCGGAGAGGATGATAAAAAAAACTTCAAGGTGCAGCCCAATCGGGTGTATACGCAAAGGCGACGTTGAACTACGTAGCTGTATGTGATGTACAGGTTTTCGACTTTTCTGTTCGATGAGACCAAAGCAAGCGTTTTTCAAGCCCAGGGTGAATCTGTTTTCGTTGTTTATCCTATGCTCCTGAGATTGAGTGAGCATTACGAACCCTGGTGATGTATATTATTTTTGGACCAACACATTTGGACATTCCAGTTAGCCTTGCGAACAAAGGCGCAGAATCCGGAGATGGCGAGATCGATTCGATAAAGAAATGCTAATAGATTACTTGTTGGAAAGCAGGCCAAGTTCCAGTTGAAATGTAGTGCTATGGAAGAAGAAGCTTGCGATGCACTTACGAGATTGACTGGTTCATCGAAACCGATTGCTAAACTGTTAGTAAGTTTTCAATCTATATACATAAAAATGAACTTCTGTATGTCTGAACCTTATAGACTCGGAATCTATTGAACAGATCGACGTGAAAATTTGTATACGAAGATTTTTGGGGCCTGGGAAGGTTCTCAAGATGGTTCGAAACCCCTCCCTGCTTTGGAAAGGGGGGGCTCCCATACAAATGAAACAGAAATGTATGCATAACTCGAGAAACAACCAGAGAATTAATTAATTTTAGGCGAAACGAAGTTTGTCGGGTCTGCTAGTAGTAAATAATCATAAATAAATATTGTAACACAAATTCGAGTGAAAAAAAAACCGCATAAAAAGCGATACGTGTAAATAAACCGCGTAAAAAACGACTTCAGTGTACATCGGATATTAAGCGCTGACTTTTCTTTGATCGAATGATCCAATAAAATTGAAAATCCTTAGAGAAACGGCTGAGATATTAACGATCAAAGTCTATCATATTTTCGTGACGTTTTTCGACTTTTGTAATCGTAAAGTGAACCCCAATATAGAAAAGACAGACGTAGTTCTACGTCAAAATAAAAAATGTATCAAAGCAGGCCTTGGTTCAACGTGAACGTGTGGAAAAGATAAATCCTTAAAGACAAGCCTCCAGGAATCCAAAACTAAATGCACTCGCGTTTTCAAGGGCACCCCATTCAAAACGGAAGCCAGTTTTTAATTGGGTGACCCTGGAAAACACGAGTGCATTTATTTTTAGATTCGGGAAGGCTTGTCCTTTTATATAAGCAATAGTCGATGGGCTGCGAATACACTATCGAGCTGGAACTTGGGTTTTATTTCCGCCGAAGGATAGTGGTTGTCTCCAAATCTAATACATTTTTCGAATTGATTATTTCCATATGCATTACATACACTGGGTCAGAAAATTGTCCATACAGCATGTGTGCATATGAAATACATAATACCTTACTAGAGTTGCTGCACCCTTGATTCATTCGACATACAATTAAGCCCTTCCGGTTTGTCAGTACCTACTCGAAATACCTATCAATCAATAAATTAAAATTATTTACTTTAAAAATTCGCAAAACCGACGCCAATAAATTGTCCGTAGGGGAGAATGTTCCCAAACCGACCCCCTAAATGGCAGAGGCCATGAAATTGCGAAAAATGATTTTTTGGCCAAGTTTCGTAGTCTATATTGTAGCGGGGACATTATTCTGTTTTCTGAGGCTTTATTGTGGGTGCAGATATGGAAAGTAAGAAGATACATAGGGTAAAGTGAAAGTATACGTTTTCGGCATTCTCAAAAATGGTGGTTCGAAACCGACCCCCATGTTCCGAAACCGACCCCCTTCCTGTAGTCCAGAACTGTCCTATATTTCGCTAACAAATAGTTTGAGTAACGAAAAACGAGAGTGCAGACAGATTAACTGACAGCGCCATCTGCGAGAAACACTGGAGAATCAGTACACTCCCCCCACAATTATGGAACACTTTTGCCAAAAAGTAATAGTTTCAAATATCAAATTCACTATTTTCAATCAGAAATTAATTTCTATCAGCAATATTAGATATCTAACTAGCAACCCATCATAATTTGAACTGCTTCAAATGCTTAGAAAGCTTTAAATTTGATTTATTCGAGACAAATTAAATTGATCAGTGTTCTATAACTGTGACCACGACAAAATGTTTCCACATTACGGAACAGTTTAGTATTTCCTTAGTAAAACGGCATTGTTTACATTCGCCGTCATCTTGGACACAAAGTGTTCCATAATAAGGTTATTTGCAATTGATTGGATCTTCAGTAATTTTGTTCTAGACAAACCTATTTTAGATTGGATATCACATAGCGGACCGAAAGCTTAGATCCTAACGTTGGTTTTCATGTATTAATATCTACAACTGGTTGGTTTTGTGGCGTGTTAGAAGTAATTGAATGTTGAGAAAGTCGATTACGTTCGCGGTGCTGATGAAGGGTAAGACGGTATAATAGTATAAAACTAGAACTTACTAAGGTCTATAATCAGTTGGTGCCTTTAAATATTTGTAAGACCATCATACTACGCGAATATGGAAATATTTTGTGTTACATAATGAAAATAATTACAAAATTCAAAAAGCTACAGATTTGATGTAACTTTCAATGTTTGTTTGCTCAATATTATGGAGTGACGCTTGTATACGGTAGTGAGCTAATTTCCGTCGTAGTAGGTAGTGCTTGGTTTTCAAATCTAATTTATACGCCAGCCCAACTACTTACTCTAACTAAGTTGTATGTAACACGTATTTTAGAGTTCCTAGTTTTCATTGTGTACTATTAGCGCATTGAACAAATCATAGTTTATTGAGAATCGGCAATCAAAATACCCTTCAAATTTTTCAAATTTGTCTTATGAAAATCTGTTTACGTCCATGAGAATTTTCATTCGTCCAGTCTAAAACTCGATGGATTGCTGTCAAATAAATCTGTTGGTATTGGTGTGCGATTTCTACAAGTACACCAAATTAATTTTTTATGCGGTATCATACCGTGTTAAATAAAAATAACATAAATTCAATTAATATTGGCCTGTTCTGAATATGATATGTGTACATTGTGAAACATTGAATAAAATATGTGTACAGAGGATGTTCGCTGTTATCCAAGAAATACCAGAAGTGGAGGCCTTCGGATCTACACGCGTAACCAATGATCTACAGGCCTGTTTTGTAAATGAGATATACCCATTGTGGTACACATGATAGAATCTGCGTATGGAAGATCTTAACGGTTATCCAAGAAATCCCTGAAGTAAAGCCCTTCAGGTCTACACGCGTAACCAATGATCTACAGGCCTGTTTTGTTAATGTAATGTACCAATTGTAGTACATATAACAGAATCTGCGTATCGAAGACGTTCGCGGATATCCAAGAAATACCTGAAGTGCATGCCTTCAGATCTACACGCGTAACCAATGATCTACAGGCCTGTTTTGTAAATGTAATATACCCATTGTGGTACATATAATAGAATATGCGTATGGAAGATCTTCACGGTTATCCACAAAATCCCTGAAAAGAAGGCCTTCAGGTTTACACGCGTAACCAACGATCTACAGGCTTGTTTTTTAAATGTTATGTACCCATTGTAGTACATATAACAGAATCTGCGTATGGAAGACGTTCGCGGTTATCCAAGAAATACCTTAAGTGGAGGCCTTCAAATCCACATGCATAACCAATGATCTACAAGATAGTTTTGTAAATGTAAGGTCCCTTTAATATCGACTCATGGAGGTTTCACAGTAACAGAATCTGCGTATGAAAGCTGTTCGCGGATATCCAAGAAATACCTGAAGTGGATCATTTCTCGCTTAACTTTTTAAAAGGTCCTAAGTAACATTTTTTCATGAATTAATTTGAGTACTGCAATCAAAAACTTTCATGTTGTTCTGTTGATTTCGCTATTCAAATTAATTCATGAAATAAATGTTACTTAGGACCTTTTGAAAAGTTAAGCGAGATTTCAGATCGACACGCGTAACCAACGATCAAAAGGCCTGTTTTGAATATATAGTGTACCCATTATTTTTGCCTTTCTCGTACAACAAAGTTGTACCGAAAGGCTATCATTTCACTCCAAGAACGAAGAAGGCCGAGAGACCAATCAACTCAGCTCAACGAACTGTATGCATGTGTGTATATGTGTGCACGAAAGCTAAGAAAAAACATTAGACAACTTTTCTTATAGTAATCCTTAGCCGATTTTCTCGCAACAAGTTTTATTCGATAGAAGGCAAAGCCTAGTTGATCGCGTTTGAAAGTTATTACGAAAATGGTACATTGAACCGAGCCATATAAGCGACATATAAGGTTGGTGTCTTGACTAAATGCGAGAAAGGCAGTATCACTATTCGGTGAATTAAGTTGGGTTTTTTTTCTTTGGGGTCGTTCAACAATGATGTCACTGGTTTTAGGGGGGGAGGGGGTCTAATATTTTGTGACACTGCATATACAAGGTATACAAAAAAGCGTGACAGAGGAGGGAGAGGGGGTCTAGAAATCTCAAAAGTATTTGAATCATCCCTTTATTTGTGTGTTTTTTAAGTTTAACATCAAGTTCAACACAAATGTATTCAATATGAAGAGAGCATGAACCATATTTGAAATCGGAACATTGATCTTCAGCTACGCGTGTAGATCAAATTGCCTTACTCCAGGGATTTCTTGGATGACCAAGAACATATGCTGTGAGGGCATTCTGTTATTCGTACTACAGAGAGCATGTACCATATTTGAAACCGGAAAATTGATCTTCAGCTACGCGTGTAGATCGAAAGGCCTTACTCCAGGGATTTCTTGGATGACCAAGAACATATGCAGTGAACGCATTCTGGTCTTTGTACTACAGAGAGCATGTACCATATTTGAAACCGGAAAATTGAACTTCAGTTACGCGTGTAGATCGAAAGGCCTTACTCCAGGGATTTCTTGGATGACCAAGAACATATGCTGTGAACGCATTCTGTTCTTTATACTACAGAGAGCATGTACCATATTTGAAACCGGAAAATTGATCTCCAGTTACGCATGTAGATCAAAAGGCCTTACTCCAGGGATTTGTTGAATGACCAAGAACATATGCAGTGAACGCATTCTGTTCTTTGTACTACAAAGAGCATGTACCATATTTAAAACCGGAAAATTGATCTTCAGTTATGCGTGTAGATCGAAAGGCCTTACTCCAGGGCTTTCTTGGATGACCAAGAACATATGCAGTGAACGCATTCTGTTCTTTGTACTACAGAGAGCATGTACCATATTTGAAACCGGAAAATTGATCTTCAGTTACGCGTGTAGATCGAAAGGCCCTACTTCAGGGAATTCTTGGATGACCAAGAACATATGCAGTGAACGCATTCTGTTCTTTACACTACAAAGAGCATGTATCATATTTGAAACCGGAAAATTGATCTTCAGTTACGCGTGTAGATCGAAAGGCCTTACTTCAGGGATTTCTTGGATGACCAAGAACATATGCAGTGACCGCATTCTGTTCTTTGTACTACAGAGAGCATGTACCATATTTGAAACCGGAAAATTGATCTTCAGTTACGCGTGTAGATGGAAAGGCCTTACTCCAGGGATTTCTTGGATGACCAAAAACATATGCAGTGAACGCATTCTGTTCTTTGTACTACAAAGAGCATGTACCATATTTGAAACCGGAAAATTGATCTTCAGTTATGCGTGTAGATCGAAAGGCCTTACTCCAGGGATTTCTTGGATGACCAAGAACATATGCTGTGAACGCATTCTGTTCTTTGTACTACAGAGAGCATGTACCATATTTGAAACCGAAAAATTGGTCTTCAGTTACGCGTGTAGATCGAAAGGCCGTATAGTAGATCGTACTCCAGGGATTTCTTGAATGACCAAGAACATATGATGTGAGGGCATTCTGTTATTCGTACTATAGAGAGCATGTACCATATTTGAAACCGGGAAATTGATCATCAGCTACGCGTGTAGATCGAAAAGCCTTACTCCAGGGATTTCTTGGATGACCAAGAACATATGCAGTGAACGCATTCTGTTCTTTGTACTACAGAGAACATGTATCATATTTGAAACCGGAAAATTGATCTTCAGTTACACGTGTAGATCGAAAGGCCTTACTCCAGGGATTTCTTGAATGACAAAGAACATATGCAGTGAACGCATTCTGTTCTTTGTACCACAAGGAGCATGTACCATACTTAAAACAGGACTGCAAATCTTTGTTCCTGAGCTCAAGCCATTTCTTGGATAACTGGACGACTAATTTGTGACGTTATGCAGAATAACTATCATTCCGGTCAATTTTGAAAGTCAAACTTAAAAGTTTATTTTCGGTTCCAGTTAACAAAAATTTCCTATTGCAATCCCATTTCCACCGCATAAAAATGGTTTCGATTGTGCTGCCATTCAGTTAAATGCAGAGGGGGACAACGATTTTTTTCATATGGAGTTTGGCAAGTATGACAGTACCCTCTTATTTGGCGCATAAATTTATACTCCAATGTCAAAATGCTCATATACTTACATAAATTGTCGTGGTATTTGTGAAAATTTGTATTGTTTACCATTTTACAAGAGAGAGTGGTGTCGAAAGCACATATTAAATTAAAGATTGCAACGAACAAAAAACACCAAATCTAAAAAATGTAATGTTTTTACTTTATTCCGTACGCGAAATATGCAGATAAATAAGTATGTTGGTAGAAAAAACTCTGTGCTGAGCAGAAACAGTTGTTTCTGGCATTATCAACAATTTTTGCGTATCATAACATTCTCACTCACTGCAGTGTTTATTTTTCATAGAGTACGGCGTAGTGTTAGTGCCGTCGGCATTCGCTTGATTGGAGGCAACAAATATTTGACACCTTAGCACCCGCCTGGTTAAATGCCTCAGTCTGTCAAACAACTAACACACATGCTTAACATGTACGTGGGTAGTGCTGCCAACAGATTTCTGTTATGAAATTATTTCTCCTGTTTCAAATTTTTGGAATAGTGGAAAATTTTAGTGTGAATGACGAGTGTGTATGAAAAATATTTATTTGGAAGACCTTTCTTTTATTACACTAGAGGAAAATAATTGAAAAACCCACTTTTATTGACTGCATGATGTATTATCAGATGTCACATAAGATTATTTCAGTTCAAACCGCCAGTTTGGCAACGCGTTTTTCGACTATAAACATGGCGACGAAGAAAATGAATTTCACACGCTCTGAAGTTTGAAAAAACAGATCAGTTGAACGCCTTCCGGCAGTTATTTTGCAATTATTATTCACTTGAACAATAAAATTGCTTTTATTTAGTGCGCAGTGAGAAATTTATGTGAAAAAGTGCGGTGAAAATCAGTGAATTACGTTCATTTTGGTGACGGTGTTGCGCGTCTTCTACAGCGGTGAACGAAATGGATTTTCCTTCGTCGCACGGATAACGCAGGAAATTGTGCAAAAGTCAGAGCCGCAAAGTTAAATTTAACTGTATTTCAAGTAAGTAACACCGGAATGTAATTTAAATGAATGCAGATCGTAGTGTACACTTTTTTCTATCTCGCCAGATGATTAGTTCATTATTTTAGTTTACGATTCGTGAGTATTTAGTGATTTAGAATTTGATATGACGAATGCTAGCGCCATGGACGAATTAGCGCATAACCCTACTGTCTGCAAAACTTGCACTCAAGCACTCAGTTGGGCAATGAAGCAACTTTCCTCAGTGGTAAATATGATAAAGGGAAACTTATCCTGGATTTCATCTCATGGCTCCGATATTCATCCCATTAAAAATAAAGCAATGAAAAGATACTTTATTTAATACTTTATTTAATTCTCATTTTTTGTGATTTTATTCAGATTTTAATACGAAATATCTGAAAATTTTCTATTAGATATCATGCATCAGGGACCCCCCTCCCCCTCTAAACGTTACGTAATTTGTGTGTGTTCCCTAATATATCACGAAATCATTTAAAATTTTTTCCACTCTTTTTCTCCCTTTCAAATCATGCAGTAAAAAGTGAAATGCAATAAAATGGGGGGGTCGGTTTCGGCCCACTGCTTGCCGGTCGATTTCGGACCACCCCGACTTTTCTCTCAAAATGACGCGCCATTCAACAATACCACCTCATACGACCTAATCTAAGTACGTGCAACATAGCTAAGACCATAAGAAATAAGGATATGCGATAACAGACTTCTTCCTAACGAAACGAAACGAAACGAAATTTAAAATTTCTTTGTTGATTCGAAACGAAATGAAATATAGATTTACTTTCGAGACTTAGAAACGATACGAAATCAGGGCCCAATACAAAATTTTACGAAACGAAATTTTATTTTTTTTTCCGCTGATTTTTTATTAATTTGGTTTTAGAAGATTCACATAATTTTATTTGTTATCCAGTGGGATACTCCGCCTTGCATATAGGGTAAAGTGACCAATAGTGGACCCTCCAGCCATTTTTGCATTATTACTGCACAATGTCAACATTTTGCTATGAAATTTTATCGGGTGAACCTACTTTACAGTGCTATGATTTGATCACATGCATTGGAAATGCTATGGAAAGTATAATTAGATGATTTTTTACAATTCTATAAAAAATAAACACGACAGTGTCCATTATAGGTATATTTTGGGAGGTCCATAATAGGGAAGAAAAACATCCCGAAACGGAACATGAAAATCAAATGAAGTGTCGACCATAGGAAAGCAATTTCCTATTATGGACCTCCAGAAGGTCTACTATAGGGCAAATTAAGACAGACATTGAAATGTTAATTTCATCGAATAACGTCGTGTATTTGAGTATTTTATGTATGTATCGTAAAGAGGGGATGCAGAGCTTGTTGTTATTGATATCAAACAGAGTGATATGTTGAAAATTCCTAAGCCTTATGACAGGAAGAGCAAAACTCCGCTACTAGGGGGTCCACTATTGGGCATTTTACCCTACGCAGATAGAGAATTGGTAATAGCATACATTTGCACACTAGAAGAAACCTGTGAAACTTTCTATAATGTATAAAGATATGTATTTCAGATTGTATTTCACAAATTTGACCGCAAAGTTTTTACGGCAGCAGTTTTCCAGATATGAAATAATTTTTCCTTTCTCATACAAGTTTAAATTTGTTTCAAAATTCCGCGGAATTCCGTTAAATTTCGTAAGAAGCTAGTTTTTTTCTAGCGAAATTTTTGTAATTTTACGAAATGAAACGAAATCAAGAAATCAGATTTCGCCATGCTCAAATTCCGCAAAATTCCGCGGAATTTCGTTTCGAACCACCTGAAACGATTTTTTTTTTTCGAAATACCGCATATGCTTAATAAGAATAAAAATAACTTCTCGTTCAATTTCTCAATACACGCTAAAAATATTTCAATTCCTACAGCCAAAAAATCAATTCAAACACAATATGGCGTGGTCAAAACACAATATGGCTCGAAAACTCGACGAAAACGCTACCTTGGAAGATGGCTGACTACGTCCAAATTAGTAGTGCTGCGGCAATGTTCTACTGACAATACAGGCATTTTCGCCGAAAGCGCCATCTATGAGAGTCAGTTTGGGACCGATGGTCGGATTGGGACCACATCTCCTGCTCGGCCAAATGACATGTTCGGTCAAATGACCTATTCAGCCAAATGACTTTTGGCCAGATGGGTTTCAGCCTAATGGTGACATTCGGCCAAATGAGTTTCGGCCAAACAACCCAATCCTGTAGCTGGTTTGCGACATTCCCTGCCCAGTCCGTCGGTCTTAAAATAGTAAATTTTTGCGGCTCAACCACACATTTTTATCTATTGGGCCAAATGTCCTATTCGGCCAAATGTCCTGTTCGGTAAAATGTCCTATTCGGCCAAATGTCCTATTCTGCCAAATGTCCTGTTGAGCCAAATGTCCTATTGGGCCAAATGTCCTGTCCGGCCAAATGACCTATTTGGCCAAATGTCTTATTCGGCCAAATGACTTTCGGCCTAATGGTCTGTTTACGTTTTACGATAAAAAAATGTTCCAATCTCGTCAAGAGGGGCTCCTCGGAAACTGGCCAAATCAATGGACAGACATTTTTAGAGCGTAATTGTAACAAAAAATAGGCATACGAAGGGTTAATATAAAGTTTTTGCCACTTTTAAATAAATAAGGAACTTTGGTAATATAAATGTATCGATAACATTTATAACGTCTTCATACGTTAGTTCAAATTTATTATTACATACAAAAGATTTATAATAATCTTCGCATGGAAACTGTCGTTTGAAGAATAATGGTTGAAGTCTTTGTTCTGCGATGTCGTCACGACGATTTGGTTGCACGACGAAAGCTAACGATGCGTCGGTTATCAATGAAGACACTACAACTCGTCGCGGCTTTTCGTGCTGAGACGATGACTATTGTAAGCCCTGGATATAAACCTACATTGTACTTTTTGAGAAAAGGAATGCGACGTTTGTTTCAATCCATTAAATATGTTTATGAATGATTTTGTATCCGAGCCATCGCTGTACGGACAATTTTTTGACACAGTGTATGGTCATCGAGTTTTCAATCGATGGAAAGAATGAAAGCCAAACCTCCTTTTCCGAAATATCGTATGGCCGCTCTAATTATACTCGACGTGAAGTGATGAATTGTTTCCAAAGCAGATTATAAACAGTCTATTCTTATGAAGGTGACAGTGATCAAACACGGCAACACACAACTTCTTGACGATTTCGAGAGATTCTTCTTTGCTTTGTACGTGCTTCGAATCAAGCCTATGCAGTGCAGCAGGAAGCCGTTGCATATACCATGGAACTTGTTTGCTCTATTCAAGCGCACCCTGAAAGCTGTTCTGAAGTAGGTAAGTAGAAACTTCCTGCCAGAGGTTTTGAGATACCCTTGAAAATATGTTTCATGGATTTTTGCCTGTCTCATACTACTAAGTGTACTAAGTGATCACCCTAAAGATGAACCGAAGACCCAATTCGACGAATTGAGACGATGTCTGCATGTTTGTGTACAAAAATGTGATAACCATTTGATTTAATAGTAACAAGTTGCAATCGATGGGCCTATTTTTGTTTTTGTAAATTTTGCGTACTGGATTCATCGACATAACATTGTATTCTTAGAAACAAAATAAACACTGTTTTTTTTAGGAACTGCGATAATGCATATGGGTAAATTTAAGTTATTTTATGGTCGATACTTTTTGTTGGTAATTGATAAAAATAGTTATATTGATAAAAAAACATATACTCAAGCAAACAAAATGTGATGCAAAAAACAGCAATGTGGGTCCCGAAGCTTATGGCTGAGAATGTCGCGCTGTGCTAAAGCGTAAATTTCACGGCTCGCATACTTGCTGATGAATTAATTCCTACCGGCAAGATGCTCTTTCGTCAAAGATGATTTTCAGTCACTAACTATGATAGTGTGCTCATGTTTGCAAGGTATGAAAACAGACATCTTTATTGTTGAAAGTTAAAGTGTTGGAAAATAAAATATTTAGTCAATTTTCCACAGAATAATCTTTGATATGCAAAGAATGTTTAGGCCAATTTTGAGCACAATCAGTCATGAAAAACCCCCTGGCAATAATAGAACAAAACCTGCCAAATCCGTCATTCCCCCTACTGTGAATTTCGAACTGGGTCTTTGTCCGATGAAAATTCATACCTTTTTTCGTGCTTTGCCACCAAAATAGGAAAAACATTTTTTTAGTTGTGCCAGTATTGCACGAAACCGTCGATATAAACTTGTTCTATTCGTTGAGCTAAGTTATTTATGAAGTAATTGCGATTCAATTATTAAATGAGCAAACCTGTATTTTTCAAGCGTAATCCACTCAACAATATACCAACCCACCTCATTAAATTCTTTTCAACTTGTTAATGGCGAAGACAGTTTGCACTGCCACCCTGTCCATTATACTCTTAAAGTATGGACACTATCCGTATCATATCGCAGAATTGAAAGTTCCTAATGAGCCGGTCGTTTCGATCGTTGAAAAGCGTCAACTACGGTAAGATGGGAATGGCACATCATTGAGGAAAAATAATCGACCACCACCAAAATACCCGCCCAGTCCCAACAAGCAACAAGACAGTTTTTGGGCTTCATCCAAGAGGGCTCGATAGCAGCAGTGCCAAAAATAAGCCACAATAAGTTCCTTTTGCGCCGGATGTGGTTCAACACATCGACTATTGTTGGGTAAAATTAATGAAGTTTCTCCTTTGCTCGTGCACACCGAGGTGTGCTGAATAGCAGCCTCGAATCGATTTTCTGATAGAAGGTTTAGATGGTCAAGTATAATATATACAAATTGACTCTGTTCGAAAAATTACGATGGCACTTGTACCGTGCTTATTGGTCAAACTTATTGACATTGAAAATCGGACGTTATTGACCGGGTCGACAACTGTATTTTTAAAGTGTGTCAAATGATTGATAGCTTATAATGTAATAATTATAAAATTAATTTATCAATGTAGTCAATTTATCAGCCAAATAACAAAAGTACACTGTTTGCTTTAGGGTAAAACTCATCCATTAAGAGTACAATTTCTGCTGAAAAAATAAACAATTAGATGATTGTTTTTATTTTGACAATTCTGAAGAATTTCCCGTGAATATTACAAAAATTACTCATGTACAAATTATGAAGAACTTCTCGTATTAATTCTCGAAAAAATTCAAATTAAATTTCTTAGAAATGCTTTAAAAAAATCCAAAGATGTGACAGTAAAAAAAGTCAATAAAGATTAAGTAATTTTTTTGAGGAAATTCTAAAGAATTTTCCAAAAAAAAATGCAGTAAAATTTTCAGAAGTTCAGATATTCCGTAAAAGCATTTTGAAGAATATCTTAATTGGAAGTTTATTGAAAAGAGTTTCCTTTAATTTATTTGATTTGATTTTTTTATTTGAAATTCAGAAATTCCGTAAGAGAATTCAGAAGAGTATCTTGGGATAATTGAAATTCAGAAAACAATATCTCTGTCATTCTCGTACAGCAAGATGTAGTGAAAAAGCAACATGCTCACTACTTACTAAAAATTTAAATTCAAGGCGGTGTAGAGCGTAGAGTAGTGTTTTTCGCACTTACTGTCATACAGTGGCAATTTTTGGAATTTTCTGTAGACCATGATGAGTATCATACATGATAATACGGTTGGTATTCTGCAATATTATGAGCTCTAGAACCGTTTAAATATCATAAAAATGCAATTGTTTTACATAATTTCCGCTGAAATTCTTTCGAAATTTTTTTCGCGTGCACAATGTACCATGAATCAAAAAGTATTCTTATAAGAAAAGTTTTCGTAGAAACAGATCGAAAAAACACTATAACGGGGCTGAGATATTGAAGTTTTAGTAAACCTTAAAAACAATGAATATTTTCAAATCTATGAAAATTAAATAATGTTTGGACGCAATGAGAAAACAGAACTGTGCAATAAAAATCCTATTCGACTAAATGCTGATGTCATATTAGAAATTTGGAGACAGTACTCGTCGATAGCAAATCCTTCCGCACGCGATGGCATATGAGCAAGTCAAACCACCTTCCTTTTGCCAGTGGAGATATATCAGCTTCCACACTGATATTCTTTCCTCCCCCTTCATACGGGAGCTTGGCAGAAGGAAGGTCGTGTGATATGTGCCATCACAAATATTGCCCTCCGCTCGCTTTCAAATCGACTTCTATAAAACATTCTTCATGCCTGCCGTATCCTAACGGAACTATCAATTCTATACTTTCGCCTCTAATGCTATCATGAACATGTACGTCCAAGTTTGGAAGATGATGTTAGCATTTCCATATCAATGTTTGGTGGTTATTTCAACAATTTTAACGTTTTTTACATTAATTCGTAGGATATGAGTCCTAGAGTTTTATGTAATATGAATGCATTGAATTCAATTTTAATTATTTCAACCAGTCCAAACCGATTGAGGCAGGTAGCTAGGTTGCCATGGAGTGTTGAGGGGTAGAATTATGCTTTCAATTATTCCCAGTTGTCTTAAATTTTCTTGACGTAATATTATTATTTATTTATTCAGACTAAGGCCGAAGTGGCCTGTGCGGTATATAAGAGTCTTCTCCATTCGGCTTGGTCCATGGCTACACGTCGCCAACCACGCAGTCTACGGAGGGTCCGCAAGTCATCTTCCACCTGATCGATCCACCTTGCCCGCTGCGCACCTCGCCTTCCTGTGCCCGACGAATCGTTGTCGAGAACCATTTTACTGTTACTGTCCGACATTCTGGCTACGTGCCCGGTCCACCACAGTTGTCCGATTTTCACGGTGTGAACGATGGATGGTTCTCCCAGCAGCTCATGCAACTCGTGGTTCATTCGCCTACTCCACGTACCGTCCTCTATCTGCACCCCATCATAGATGGTACACAGTACTTTTCTTTCGAAAACTCCAAGTGCGTCCTCCACTACCGGTCTACCGTCTAATGAGCGTTTTGTAGATTGCTTAGTTTGGTACGGCGGCGAACTCTATTCGATCGGATCGTCTTGCGGAGTCCAAAGTATGTACGATTTCCAGCCACTATGCATCTCCAAATTTCTCTGCTGGTATCATTTTCGGCAGTTTCCAGTGAGCCCAAGTACACAAATTCTTCTACCACCTCGATTTCGGCACCACCGATGCAAACTCGCGGTGGGTGGCTCTTCCTATCATGTACTTCGTCTTCGACGTGTTGATGGCTAGTCCTATCCGCTTGGCTTCCCTCTTCAGTCTGATGTAGGCTTCCTCCATCTTCTCAAAGCAACGTGCCATAATATCTATGTCGTCGGCGAAGCCAAATAGCTGGACGGACTTATTGAAAATTGTACCACTCGTGTTAATCCCTGCTCTTCGTATTACCCCTTCCAAAGCGATGTTGAACAGCAGACACGAAAGACCATCACCTTGCCGTAACCCTCTGCGGGTTTCGAAGGGACTCGAGAATGCCCCTGAAACTCGAACTATGTACATCACCCGATCCATCGTCGCTCTGATCAACCGTGTCAGTTTATCCATAGCTGGTCCCGATTAGCTGCCATAGGTGGTCCCGATCGATTGTATCATATGCGGCTTTGAAGTCGATAAATAGATGATGTGTGGGCACGTTGTATTCGCGGCATTTCTGCAGTACTTGGCGAATGGCGAACATCTGGTCAGTGGTGGAGCGTTCGCCCATAAAATCCGCCTGGTACTGCCCTACGAACTCTCGGTGCGAGTCGACGGCAAAAAATTTGGGAGAGTACCTTGTAGGCGGCGTTCAGCAATGTGATTGCGCGGTAGTTACTACAATCCAGCTTATCGTCCTTTTTGTAGATGGGACACACGACACCTTCCATCCACTCCTGCGGCAAAACTTCCCAGTGCAGCGCTCTAGCCAGTGCCTCACCACCGTGTTTAAATAGCTCTCCTGGTAGTTGGTCAACCCCAAGGGCTTTGTTGTTCTTAAGCTGGCCAATCTCCTCCTGGATTTCCTGGAGATCCGGAGCCGGAAGAATTATGTCCTGCGCATGTTCTCCCAGGTCCATCACCATACCGCCATCTTCGTTTGCCACATCGCCATTCAGGTGTTCTTCGTAGTGCTGCCGCCGCCTTTGGATCACCTCACGTTCATTCGTAAGAAGGTTCCCGTTTATGTCCTTACATATATCAGGCTGTGGCACGTTGCCCGTTGCCCTGAACGGTTTAACTTCTCATAGAACTTTCGTGTGTTATTAGCGCGGTACAGTTGCTCCGTCTTTTCACGGTCTCGATCTTCCTGCTGGCGCTTTTTCATCCGGAAAATCGAGTTTTGTCTGTTCCGCGCCCGTTTATATCGTGCCTCGTTCGCCCTCGTGCGGTGTTGCAGCAATCTCGCCCATGCTGCATATTCTTCTCTTCTACTAACTGCTCACATTCGCCGTCATACCAGTCGTTTCTCCGATCCGGGGGCACCGTGCCAAGTGCAGCGGTTGCGGTGCTACCAATGGCGGATCGAATATCTCTCCAGCCATCTTCAAGAGACGCTGCGCCTAGCTGCTCTTCCGTTGGGAGTGCCACTTCCAGTTGCTGCGCGTATTCTTGGGCTAGTCTACCGTCTTGTAGCCGCCCAATGTTAAGCCGCGGCGTCCGACTTCGACGCGTGTTGTACACCGTCGAGAGTTTTGAGCGCAGGCATACTGCAACGCGGTAGTGGTCGGATTCAATATTCGCACTGCGGTAAGGGCGGACGTTCGTGATGTCGGAGAAGAATTTACCGTCGATTACAACGTGGTCGATTTGGTTGTCCGTTTCGTGGTTAGGTGATCTCCATGTGGCCTTGTGGATATTTTTGCGGGGAAAGAAGGTAATTCGGACTACCATTCCGCGGGAGGCTGCGAAGTTTATGCATCGTTGGTCGTTGTTATTCGATACGGTGTGCAGACTATCCGGTCCGATGACCGGTCTATACATTTCCTCCCTTCCTACCTGTGCGTTCATGTCGCCGATGACGATTTGCACGTGCACGTTGATGATGCTATAGTTAAAGAAACGGCCTTTTATCCTCAGCTTGCACATCCTTGCGTTGATTGGCTGCCACCAAATCACGCATTGGCGCATTTTACCCAGCACTATGAAGCCGGTTCCCAGCTCGTTGGTGATACCACAGCTTTGATAGAAGGTAGCCGCTCGATGCCCGCTTTTCCACACTTTCTTGCCTGTCCAGCAAATCTCCTGCAGCGCCACGACGTCGGCATTGCGGGGATGTAATTCATCGTAGATCATCCTGTCGCAACCGGCGAAATCTAGCGACTTGCAGTTCCATGTTCCAAGCTTCAAATCGTGATCCTTTATTCGTCGCCTAGGTCTTTGCCGATTATATCGAGTCGCATTATCTCTTATATTGTGCGTAATTATTGATTTTCCAGGCGGCTTATTGGGTCGTGCAAACCTCCTGTCTCGTCGGAGGGCCGTCGTGTCAGGGCTGTTTAGCGTCCCACCTAACACCAGGACCTGGGCTTGACGTAACATCAACATGCGCCATATTGCGAACTTCTCATGTAGTTGTGATATCATAAAAGGCGGAGTAAATCCAATCTTCGCTAGATTGAATTGCAGTTTCCAATTCCGTTCGAATCAATAGTGATATGTATTGTTTTGACTATATTTACATTTGGTTTACATGTCGGTAGTTTTCCTAATAATGTATGTTTTGGAATATGTTAAATTTGTTCTGAATAATTCGGCTCTCGTATTTTGATTGGAATGGCCGGCTGGGTTCATAGTTTCCGTGCTCTAATTATCCGAACGAAGTACAAAATTCCGGAAAGTGTAAATATTTCAGAGTTTTGAAAACGCGCATTTTTATTTTAGAATCAACCAATATCTGCAGTTTTAGTTTTTAAAATGTCAACTAATAGTAAGCGGGTAATGCGCAAATATATTACCGATTTCCTATAAATATTTTGCTGGTAACAAAGAACCAACCTTTGGAAAAAGAGTATGTTACACTTTAAATAAAATCAAAAAAGTCTATGTCAATAATGTAGCACACACTAGTAACCATGGAAACCATTATTTTTCTTCAGTATGGGGCAGTGCGCCGAATGAACACTTTGACGTTTGAGCGGTGCGCTGTTTACTAAAAATGAACACCTTTTCATACATTGAATTCATTCTGAATGAATTTCGGCACCGCTCAAACGTCAAATAATGAACATATGCACTGCCCCATGCTAAGATCGTTTCGACGGGTTGAATGTACCCAATCTATGTAAGAATATTTTCATTATTTATTATCAAAACAATGGCATAATTTAAACCGACTGCATTTCAAAACCACGTGTGAGTATTAGTATATATTAAATGCTTTAGCCACGGGTTGAACAGACGAATTTATGTGATGTCCAAAACGTCGAAATTGTTGAAAACCCCATTGGACAATTGTAGAATTTTGATAGGAATAATAAATTTCGTGGATTAGAGGTTTTACTAAAACATTAATATGTCAGCCCGTTATATTATTTTTTCAATCTGTTCTCTCTAAAACTGCCATTATAAAAAATACGTTTTGAATAATATTTGATGAAGCATAAAGAAAAATTATTCTACGGATATAAGGCGATTTTCTGTGAAAGTCATTGAAAAAAAAAAACATTTTTATGATATTTAAATGATTCTAGATGTCATATAATTACATAATACCAACCGAATTACCATGTAGGATACTCATTATGATACACAGAAAAATCAAAAAATATTTAATAATTGGAAAAGTGATTAAAATGTGGTACATATAGTCAATATGTGACAATAAGTGCGATAAAACAGCATTGCTTTCTAGGAATCTTTAAACTATTTTTTAGAATTTTGGGTTGTTCTACAGAAATGCTCCAGATGCGAAAATAGTTCATTTAAGGCTTGGGCACCCTGACTTTTCGAACATAGTGTTTTTTGGGACACCCTAATGCCCATTGCGGGACGTCAAAATCGTCATTGGCGACATGAGCGTACAGGTAGGAAGGGAGGAAATGAACAGTGGTTCGACCGCAAGGATGTTATCGATCATTTAGTAATTTGTGTTTGATCATTTAACAGTAACTCATTCCAGAAGCTGAATTTCAAAATGTGTTGTATGGGGGACTTCTAGTGCGAAAGTTTTTCTACAATTCTGTCCAGTGGTTCGTTGTTAGAATTCATCTAATAACAAAGTTATATCTATAGTTAAAGTAACTTAGACTAAATGATAATAAAATTTCAATCATTAAGTTTAAGTTACGACAACTCGGACTAGAAGTTCACCATACAACACATTTTGAAATTCAGCTTCTGGAATGAGTTATTGACAAACTCGCAAAAATAATCGATAACATCCTTGTATACGACGTAACTACACTTTACTGCCTCCCGCGGAATGATAACCTACTGATAACCTGAAAATCTCCAGCAAAAATAATTAGGCATCCAGGGATTGAATCCAAAGCAAAATTATAAAATCTCATACTTATCTTCTCTTCATACACTCACGTTATGCAACGTACCATGACAAACATTTTCGCAAGTTGTTATGATAAAAAACCCAGATTAATCCACCTAGCGGCGATGGCGCCTTTCTCGCGCAAAAGGTAATAAATGTAGCCTTTACGCTTACACCTCGATGAAGTACAAGAAAGGCAAAACAGTTACACCGTCTAATGTTATGATAGAAAATTTACACTAGTAGACGACAGATGGCGCTGCCAAAAGTTTCTCGAATTTCCTATGTTCGAATTTTGACTTTCGGACAATTTCATAGTACTATGAAACTGAACGAAGAGCATACTTACGCCTAAATGCGTGCAACACGAGCATCTTTATAGTACGATGAAACTCTTAATGGGAAGCCACGGATAAAATATTCATAGATGCAAGGCATTTTTCATAACACATTATTGTTCTATGTGACTATGTCTCATCACTATTTGATTATTATCTATTTTTTGCAATTTGCAATTATTATGAAATTCAATAGTGATCAACAGCGTTTTAGTCTCTGTCGGATGCAACTTGTTGCAAGAAAATCGGTTAAGAGTTTCTATGTGAAAATTTGGCTAATGTTTTTTATGGCATTTTGTGCACACACACACACGCACACACATACACACACACACACACATACACACACACACACGCACACACGGACAGACAGACATTTGTTCAACTAATCGAGCTGAGTCGAATGGTATATAACACTATGGGTCTCCGGGACTTCTATCAAAAGTTCGATTTTGGAGTGAAATGATAGCCTTTCGGTACAACTTAGTTGTACGAGAAAGGCAAAATAGATTTGGGGGCTATACATTATGATAAATTTTGCAGAAAATTAAAAATTAATTTCGGCATCGAAGTAAAGAAAATTATTTGGTGCAGGATTGCGATTGAACGTTTTTCATATCGGACGCGAGCTTAGTGCTGTTTTGTGCGGTCGGAAAGCTAATAGGTAGGGGAACGGTTCGGCACTTCATCCCATAGCTCCTATTTTCATCCCATCAAAAACAAAGCAATGAAAAGGTATTTGGTTTGTTTCTTATTTTCATGATTTTTTTTCACCGGTGAGCACGCATGTTAGCAAAAAGAAGCAACAAAATTGGTGCCGTATTTCTTTGTTTCGCGATGAGATGAATATATGTTCAGTGGGCGGAAATTTGAAATGACCCGGCTCGCAGAAACTTTTGGTGTACCAAATAGAAAAGTGCACACAAGACAAGGCAAACGAATTGTGGTGACAAATAGGTCCTATGCTGAGGGCTAATGTGACAAAAAACGGAACATAGTTAACTCTTTGAAAAAGGCACAATACATGTTTCCGAAACGTCGGATGAAAACATAAAACCCCGTTTTTGATCCAAAAAGACTGAAAGCCAAAACCTCAAACGTCGCCATCTTAGTCGAATCAATTAAGAAAGTTAAACATAAATACGAGGTAGTTGATTATAACATTATTTTTCTATCATAAAGCTATGATGAAGCTTTGCAAATATTTAAGAAATCACTGGGCGTAAAATCTATATAATGTTCGATCTGGTATTCAATTGTTTCAGTCCCTTTTATTTAGAACAAGTTTGCTGGTACAATCACACTATTTTGTTTTATTGTAAGTCTTCCACGAGAATTATTAATAATAGGCAACCACGTTTGGTGAGTATTTTCAGAGACATCGCATTGTGTTCTAAGAACACGCACTGCAGTAAAATGATTTCAATAATGCGAGACACTGTGGGGGGTCCCGTAGCGTAGTTGGCTACACGTTTGCCTTACAAGCGAATGGTCATGGGTTCGATTCCCAGCCCCTCCAACAAACCCTCATCAGTCGCCAGATCCGCAGCCCATACGGTGGCGTTTGGGGTACGCGCCTTACCGTCACGGCTGCCTGATGACGACTGACAACTTGTTCTTCTCGGAGGCATTCCTCCAACGTTACCCGGATTAATGGCAACCGAGCAATGCAACGATCATTGAATACACGACATAGACAAACGGACACATGAGATGGACTGGCAACGACAACAATAATGGTAATGGAAATCTAAAAATAGATTCTGTGTGGATTATGTAGAGCAGAATACCACAGTAGATGTCGGCACAGTAGCGGTTAAGTAACACATAGTGCCTAACAAATAAATAAAGGAATAAAAAAAATGCGAGACAGTACCACACTCACGGATGTTAACGATCATTCAGTAATTTGCGTTCGATCATTTAGTAGTTTGTCAATAACACATTCCAGAAGCTGAATTTCAAAATATGTTGTATGGTGGACTTCTAGTGCGAAGGTTTTTATACTGCTCTGCCTAATGGTTCGTTGTTTGAATTCCACTAGTGACGGAGTTATAGCTATAGTTTCAGTAACTTAGACTAAATGATAACAAAATTCCAATCATTTAGTTTGAGTTACTGCAACTAGCGCTCTAACTCCGTTATTAGTTGAATTCTAATAACGAACCATTAGGCAAAGTTGTAGAAAAACCTTCGCACTAGAAGTCCACCATACAACATATTTTGAAATTCAGCTTCTGGAATGTGTTATTGACAAACTACTAAATGATCGAACGCAAATTACTGAATGATCGTTAACATCCTTGTACACTGATGTATGAAGTCACAGCCTGGTATGATCACGGCCTGGTGACTTCGATGCATCACAGACTTTTTTGTTGGTCTTAATATATAGAGTAACGATGGTATTTTGGGCTTCTATATAATTTGGGCTTTTGGCTAAACATACACTTGATTCCAATGTATTTGAAGAAGCGAAGTAGAAAACACACAATATATAGCTAAAACTCCAAAATATATTCAGATGTCCAAAATACATAATTAACCGTAGGTATAAGTGGGCACCCATGAATATTCACTACTAGCCATGGCATTTGCGGTGCAGCCAGTTTTGAGCAAACATTCTGTCTGGCACTGCTACTCTATTTTAGAACAAAAATACTTGCCTCACTTGATACCAAAAAATATTTAATTTCCGTTCGATTGCTTTTGAAATATGAAGAATTGTTAGGATTAAAAGAAACATTTTTATTAGACTTGAAAGAATCTAAACATAGCTTTTGCCATCCGGAAGATGCTTCCAGTCGAACCATTCCTCGAGCACAGAGGCGCATCCACGTTCCGAGTCATGGGTAGGACAAATAGAAAAGGCCAATTTGGGCAAAAGTTCTGGTATTAACATTGGCATTGAGCGATTCGCATAAATTCGTAGGTGTTACAAGCCTAGACTGTTGTATGAGAGTAGCATTACCGCTGGAATCCTTACAGAAACCACCGAGCTTGTCTCCGATTTGAACAACCGTTCTGGTGTTGAGAAATCGATGCACATTCTACCAATACTGCCGCTGAAAGCATAACCTTCCTATGTTGACATGAAATCCATTTCAATATGGAACAATTATGTTTGCGGTGGCAATATAATCAATTCTAAAATACTCAATCAGGACTTGTAAAGCTCTTGCGGAGAATACTCACATAATTTGAAATTTTTGTTTCAATTTTCGGTACAAACATTGCATTTCCATAATTATTAAATATATTATTAAATATAATCAATTCTAAAATACTCAATCAGGACTTGTAAAGCTCTTGCGGAGAATACTCACATAATTTGAAATTTTTGTTTCAATTTTCGGGACAAACATTGCATTTCCATAATTATTAAGGCCTTCCAAGAAACTGACGATTTTCTTACGGAATTTTTACGATTATCGAATATCTTTACAAGACTTCAGCAGAAGTCACAAATCACAGAAATTTGTATAAATCATCAATGGTTTCAATCAATTATTGCTAATCGCTAGGATTTTATATTATCCTTCAAAAATGGTATGGATCTAGCGCTTCAAAGCAAACTACCAAGAAATCGCATGTTTGTCAAATAATCTTTTTGAGAGCTCAGAATCCTTTACCGGCTAGATTTCAAGCGGGATTTGGAATGTTTGTGGATCCTCAGATTTTTTTAATTAATTTAAACGTGCTTTGTTTATAATTTTTTTGGAAAAGATGTTTAATTTTGATACACATAGTTAAGTTTGCCATCTTAGGGTGTTTTTAAGAGATATTGCGAAAAAAGATTCGGCTGCCGGTGGGACTTGAACCCACACTATTCCATTTAGTACACGGACGTATTACCAATTATACAACAGCTGCCCTTGCGAGAAGTTGTTCCATAACCAGCTAATAACGATGGGATATCAGTCAATTCCCCGTATCTATCGAATCTGCTTTGGCAACATTTCACACCCTGTTCTCTCTACCCAACTATGTGTATCAGAATTGAACAACAGTCGGTTGCGTTTGAATCACAAACATGTGCTTGTTTATCATAACTTTCAAGAATGTTGATCAATCACATTTGCAGATTTCAACAACTTTTGACCAGCCTGTACCTATGGAAAACCTTAACCCTTTCATGACCACGACTTTTTCAAAGATTGCAATAGGAAAAAATCATGTTTGAGACAAATGCTAGAACAAAAGTTATTGGGCATAGCTAAAATTAGTGGAAAACGATAAAAAAATGTGATTGTAAATCAATAGTTAATGTTTTCAATAGTTTAACAATTCGCGCTTATAATTGATTGAACCATACAAATATACTAAATATTGTTTTTTGTAGTTGAAACAATTTGATGAGGTCAGAAGGTGCAAAATTTAGTGGTGCTCCACAGACACCATGGGCTGGATGTTTTCGATAATTTAGTAAACTGGGTTCAATCATTTAGCAGTTTGTCAATAAGTCATTTCTTTAGCATAATTCTAAAATGTGTTTTATGGATAACTAGCTCGTTAGCTTTGTTTTTGGCAGAAGTTAAACAATGGTTTTTAAAAATTTTAATTGTTTATTCAAAGAGACGTCAAGTTAATCACTTCAAACAACGGTTTGTTTGGCCGGATTGTAGAAACAAGTTCATACTAGAAGTTCACCATACAACACATTTAATAATTAAAATCTGGAGTGAGTTATTGACATACTACAAAATGATCGAGACATTAATTACTTAATGAACGAAAATATTCAGCAACATAAATCTCTATGATTATTATGAAGACTCTGAATTACTTTGAAATGAAACTTTGAAATTACTATTTACTAACAACATATTCCTGCCAGCGAATGTCTTCATCTTACCATAATCATGGGTAGGACAATGCTTTGACTGTCCCACCCAGGAAAATTCATGCATAGGACATGTCCTACCTGTCCCACCCACTTCCGGCGCCACTGCTCGAGCACGACGACACGCCACATCGTCCCTGACGCCAAATGCCCGGATGAGAAGCTGAAATTTCTCGATCCCAAATCCTAAGCCCCGTCCATCCTTAAACATTGTAAACTAACCTCGAGTCACCACGAGTACGCTGGCTTCTATCCCTTTCTTACTAACTGTACAATAGAACGTACTAACTACACAAAGAACCATGACTCCGTAAAGTGTTATACACGCCTGAGCCTACCAAATAAACGAACTTGAAAAAAAAAAAGAATTTGAACATGTTTAGCTCATAGAGGGATCAATTCTCCACAATATGCGGATCAAGTCTCCCGTAAGTTTATAAAATGTCAATAAATCGATATTTGGAGAACGTTTATGGAAAAATGATCGCATCCGATGATGTTTTGGAATAACTGGTAAACCTCGGAGTGGATAACTAATAATACAATTCAATATCAAATTCACTAAAATCACCACGTATACCACGTATAAATTTATGCCTGATGCATCGATAAATATCCAAAGTGGTGATAATGTGTGTACAGTCCAGTTTCCCCTATATAGATTATAGCTATGGTGATTGGTCATGATGACTAATCATCAATCAGTTACAAAACTCACCGATAAAAAGCTGTGACAATGCAGCCAACGCTCCAAAAATGTCCAGTTCAAAATGCAAACAAACTGATGTGTTTGTCGAAAAGCACCATTATACTTACAGCTATATTTCATTTTTATTTTACCCCCGTCCCAGGACACAGGAACACGGACTACATATAGGATAATGGGTTTACGGAAACTGGCGCCAGGAATGCGACACTGAAACCGGGTTTGTTTTTCTTTTCCCCCCATCTAAATCTCTCTCTATCCATAGCACAACCTTTGTTTTCTTTTTTCTCTTGGCTCATTAATGTCCTCAAAACGTCTCAACGGAAAATGGAAAGGAAAAGTTGAGAGGAAAACGAGTGGAGAGCGTGCTTCAGCAAGTCGTGTGATGATAGCAAAAGCTTTACTCCCGTGAGTGTGACAAATGGTTCGGCGAGAGCCTGTGAGGCTGGAGACAAGTAGCAGCGATTCCAGTTTTCCAGTTTTTTTCAAGATTTTTTTTTATTTCGATGGAAATGTGGTTCTGAATGTTGCGGGTTGTTCGGAATTTCTGGTGATCATTATTCGACGATATGTTGTCAGTAGGTACCTTTTTTATTCTTGAAAAGATATTTTAGCATCGCTCGACAGCATTAAGTATCCTTCTAATAGCCATGTGTGGAACGAACTCTGGAGAATCAGCAATCCTACGCCTTTGCTCGCAAGGCCAGACTGAAGACTCTGAGACCCCTCGCAACATGGAGACGGAAACGAAATTTGATCTATATAAAACTCTGATTCTACCAGTGCACAGTAGCAAAAATCGTGTTTTTAGCGCGTTTATTAAATAGTACTTTTATTATGTAATTTAGCGTAATGGCATCTTCGAGACATTTTATCAGTAAGTTGACGCGCTTCTTTGAAGGTATTCAGCCTTATGAACAACCCCCCTAAAAGTGAAATGAAAAATTTATTTTTTCCACTTTACAACATGGAAAGTATACGTCTTTGCGAGAGTTGTAGTTGTAAAGATATCCCGAAAAACTTCGTCTAAGACACCAAGTTTGTAATTTAATTACTTTTGTAGATTTATTGATTTTTATGCCAACAAGTTTCGAACATGTTCGATGTACAAGCATACAAGCATATGGAGACGCATGGTGCATTAGTTCGTCAACTCCTTGTGATGGTGATTGATTTCTACCTTGCATAGTAGGAAATAGTTTTTGATGAAACATTCCTTACATTCGCTTACAACTCTACAGTTCATTACTTGTACTTTGTTATGCGTATAAGATTGACTGCCACAACTTCCGTTGTCAAGTTGCACTAAAAAATCCAATAAAACTATTATAACTTTTCATTTTTTAAGTTTTAAGTCACAATAGCCATCAAACGGCGTATTTTAATATTATCAAAAACTTTCTAGAATATGCAAAAAATGTAGAAATTAATGTGAAAAAGATATGATGAAAAAAAAAACATTTTTGAGGAGTTGTCTGCATAAGACGTGAAAAAAACTCCAAGAGTAACGGAATTACGAACCTGGTGTCTTCGACAAAGTTTTTCAAGAGAACTTTTGCTACAACTTTTATGAAGAATCAAACCTTATATATTGTGAAGTGGAAAAATTAAATTTTTCATCTCACTTTTAGGGGGACTGATCAGTAAGCTGAATACCTCAAAAGAAGCCTAAACGTTCGGGAATACTGCACGTTAAAAAAAGCGTTCATGTATTTGTGAACTAACGAGTTCACGGTGTATTTTTTCGGGAAAAACAGTCACGGATTCGGGAATACAGTCACGTTTTCTGGAACGTTCTGGAAAACGTGACTGGTGTTCCCGAATCCATGAGTTAAATCACGGTGTATTTTTGCTGGTTCACGGATTCGGGAACGCTTTTTTTTTTTTCGTGTGGAGGAACATCGCCCAAGACCGACGATTATGGAGCTTTACAGTACGACTGTCTTTTCTAATCGTTTAGAATTTTTTTCGAACACCTTCAGCATGGTTTGTCCATGTTTAGGACAGTTCAAATTTGAAAAAATATTGGAAAGTTTTAGATCCCTCATGTCGATTAGCATCTTTTTGACAACCCATGGGTTCTTTTAACCTTGAAGCAATATGGCTAGAAAGGGCGAAATAAAATAGGGGGGCCTCGTAGCGTAGTTGGCTACACGTTCGCCTTACAAGCGAATGGTCATGGGTTCGATTCCCAACCTCTGCGGTGGCGTATTCGGGAGCGCTCTCATCGTTATGGCTGCCTGATGACGACGCGGTATAGCTAATCAGCCAACACACCATTTTCTTCATAACTTTTGAACGGTCAATGCGATCGTGATTAAATTCAATAGTGATCAACTAGGGTTGGATGCAACTTGTTGCGAGAAAATCGGTTAAGAATTACTATATGAAAAAGTGGCTAATGTTTTTCGGCTTTCGTGCACACACACACATATACACACACGAATACGCACACACACTCATACTCCTGGCTCCGGTGACGAACGAAGAGTTACTCGCAGTGGCTAACACCCTTGCGATGAACAAAGCTCCAGGCCCCGATGGAGTTCCAAACAGTGCACTTAACCTTTTGTCTGTGCTCTGGGGTCAATATGACCCCAGGCCACTTTGAGTGGCTGCCATTTTTAGTTTTCAACCGATTCTCCTAATTTTTGGTAGTTTGGTAATACTCGCCGAGATCTGTCTCCTATGTGCAAATTCGCTTGAAAAATCTTGAAAATATGGGCTACAGTGTCCTTTTTTCAAAAACTTACGTTGTCTGTGCTCTGGGGTCAAATTGATTTAAATTGAAATTGCTATAACTATTTTAATGTTTGGCCAATTTTGAATTTTTGGGGCTGTTTCGAAAGATAATTTAATCATCTTTCAGGTCATTACAAAAGATTGATTATAGGTGGGCGGGTACATCCCTGGGAGGGGTTTCCGTAAAAAAGGGTACAAAAACAGTGATTTTTCATGCTTATTTTATTATATCTGAAAATCCTACCCATTTTGAACTGCACCTTTTCAAAAAGGTTATGCAGGAAGGCGTGTGCTTTGACATGAGGCATTGATTAGTTTAGCGCATGGTCGCTAGGTGGCGGTATATTTGAATTCATTATTTTAGACTACTCAAGTAACTCCGATATATGGAATTTTCCTCATTGTAAATATTCTTATCGCTAAATTTTGAAATTTGTAAAGATGACGTCTGTAACAAAGCTCGTCTGGTGGGAATAGACTGCCATGTAACGAAATAAATAATTAGGAAATTTACAAATAGGCGACGCTAGTGTACTTGCAATATTCTTGCATATATGAAATATTGCTTTAGCTTAAGATCCCTCATACCTACACCCAAGTTGTATTCGGCAACATTGTTCAGGATGTCTAGTACTACAAAGCGGTGCTCAATATAATGAGCACTTCTTTCCATTTTTAAATTTGTGCGATAAGAATATTTACACTGAGGAGAACTCTATATACCAGAATATCTTGAATAGTCTAAAATAATGAATTCAAATATACCACCTCCTGGCGGCCGAGTTCTAAACTTATAAACGCCTCATGCCAAAGCACATGCCTTCCTGCATAGCCTTTTTAAAAAAAGGTGCAGTTCAAAATGGGTAGGATTTTCGGATATAAGTAAAATAATCATAAAAAATCACTGTTTTATACCCTTGTTCACTAAAACCCCTCCCCGCGATGTACCCGCCCACCAATAGTCAATCTTTGGTAACGACCTGAAAGATGATTAAATTATCTTTCAAAACAGCCCCAAAAATCCAAAATTGGCCAAATATTAAAAAAGTTATAGCAATTTCAATTTGGGGTCAATTTGACCCCAGAGCACAGACAACGTAAGTTTTTTTGAGCACAGACAGAAGGTTAAGGCAGCGATCATAGCGAACCGGAACATGTTCAGGCTAGCTATGCAGAGATGCCTGGATGAGTGTTGTTTCCCTGAGAGATGGAAAAGGCAGAAGTTGGTACTGCTGCCGAAGGCCAGAAGCCTCCGGGTGACCCATCGGCGTACAGACCAATTTGCCTGATCGACACGACGGGTAAACTGCTCGAGAGGATCATCCTCAACAGGCTCACCCCGTACGCAGAGGGTACGGATGGCCTGTCGAGTAACCAGTTTGGTTTTCGGAAGGGTAAGTCCACGGTGGACGCTATCAATTCAGTCCTCAAGACTGCAGAGGTAGCGATCCAACGGAAAAGGCGAGGAATTCGATACTGTGCGTTGGTGACACTGGACGTGAAGAACGCATTCAACAGCGCAAGCTGGGATGCCATCGCGCTCTCGTTACACCGGCTTAGCCTGCCGGTGGGACTGTACCGGATCTTGGAATGCTACTTCCAGAAACGTGCGCTGCTATACGAGACTGATGGCGGTAACATAAGTGTTCCTATTACCGCAGGAGTCCCGTAAGGGTCAATCCTGGGTCCGGTACTATGGAACCTGATGTATGACGGGGTTCTGAAGCTAAAGTTCCCTCCTGGTGTGAAGATCGTCGGCTTTGCTGACGATGTAACCCTAGAGGTCTACGGGGAGTCAATCCCCGAAGTAGAGCTAACCGCAGAACACGCGATCAGCACTGTGGCGGACTGGATGAGTGCGAGAGGCCTTGAGCTCGCTCAACATAAGACGGAGGTGGTTATCGTCAGCAACCGTAAGTCGGCACAACATGCAGTTGTACACGTGGGAGACGTCGCGATCACTTCAAAGCGGAGTCTGAAGATTCTTGGGGTCATCATAGACGACAAGCTTACCTTCGGTGTCCATGTCGAATATGCGTGCAAGAAGGCTTCGACTGCTGTGGCGGCATTATCGAGGATGATGTCCAACAGCTCCAAGGTGTGCGCCAGTAGACGTAGGCTACTGGCAGGCGTTACCGCATCTATTCTTAGGTACGGCGGCCCGTCCTGGGCAAAAGCACTGGGGTAACCAGTTACCTGCAGAAACTGGAGAGCACCTACCGCTTGATGTGTCTCAGGGTGATATCGGCCTACCGCACGGTATCGCGCGACGCATCCTGCGTGATAGCGAGTATGATGCCAGTCGGGCTGGTCATCCGGGAGGACGAGGAGTGTTTTGACCTACGTGGCACCAGAGGAGCCCGCGAGCGTACCAGGGTGACTTCGGTTGCCAGATGGCAGCGCGAGTGGGATAACTCCTCGAAAGGTAGGTGGACCCACCGGCTGATTCCTAACATATCAAGCTGGGTGGGGAGACCCCATGGGGAGGTTCACTTCCATCTGACACAATTCCTGTCAGGCCATGGCTGTTTCCGACAGTACCACCACAGGTTTGGGCACGCGGAGGTCTCCGTCTGCCCTGACTGCCCAGGTGTTGACGAAACTGCAGAGCACATACTGTTCGTATGTCCTCGTTTCGACGTCGAAAGAAGAGCAATGCTAGACGTTTGCGGCCGGGACACAACTCCGGATAATCTTATCCAAAGGATGTGTCAAGCGGTGGAGAAGTGGAACGCAGTCTCGACTGCAACCACTCAGATTGCCTGCAGCTTGCAGAGAATCTGGCGCGCTTCGGAGGTGAACTAGCCGTGGGCTAAAAACCTCTTTAATAAAGATTCTAATAATAATAATAATCTGGCGCGCCGAGCAACAATCGACAAGCATGACTAACTTGTGATTGGTAAGTTAGAGCGAAAGTGCCGAACGCGAAGAAGTGTGTGAATGGTCTGCCCATGCAGAGGTAATGGCGCAGCAGGTGGCAACCGAGATCGTCACCTCGAAGCATGGCAGAAGGGTGAATGAATAGGTGTATGTATGGACTGCACACGCCGCGCTGGGAGTAGCGCAGGAATGTTGGTTCCTACGACTACTGATACCCCGCGGCGTGGCAGAGGAGTGTGGGGGAGCATCCAAGTCAGTCTCACATGGTACGAAAGGAATGAGTTGAGTCGTGTTGAGCTAGTCTCATATGGCATGAATGAGGTGAGTCAGACTCACATGGTATGTCAGAAGTGGGAACCTAAGCGAAGAGTCCCACAAGGGATGCCAGAGGGAGTGTAAGGTCGAATGACTCGAGTAGTATGTGTCAGCGCGAACCGAATGAAAGAGGTGAGCAGTCTCACATGGTACGATAAAGGTGGGCATAGAATTAGTCCCACACGGCATGAGAAGGGTGGGCACAAAAGTTAGTCCCGCACGGCATGAGAAGGGTGGGCACACAAGTCAGACCCATAGGAGCGTTAGCGTGTGTGCAAGCATGGAGTGTATGAGCATGAATCAAGGGTTTGGGTGGGCATACAAGTTAGACCCACATGGCATGAGAAGGGTGGGCACACAAGTTAGACCCGCACGGCATGACAGAGGTGCAACAGAGTATGTAGGGTGTGTTTGAGGGTGCGATAGAGCGAGCACCCAAGTCAGTCTCGCACGGGACGGGTGCCTGTGTGAGCGAGAACGAGCGAGTACGTTTAGTACTGCCATCCCCCAGAAGTAGTACTGAGAGGTAGTTCCTGGGGGAAACGATGGTGGAGCCCAAGGGAGTTTAGTCGGTATTACCGGTATGGTCGAGTCCGACACTCCAGTACACTTCCGTGTGGTAGTTTGGCAACTACAATGCACGTGTACTGGGTTAGTGTGTAAATGCATTCTCGTAAAAAAAAAAAAAAAAAAAAACACACACACTCATACACGGGCTGCGAAATGGTGAGTTGACATCTGGGAAGGAGCGACCTACACCGCTCTGGTCCTCACAAGTTCCAATCTCACGCTTACACGGGTCTTCCGATGACAATCGACCGACAGCTAAGGGTTTTGTACTTAGTTGGTAGTGCAGCCTGGGCACTGTTGTCCTTCTGACATCAGCTAGAGTGAGCGGGTGCGACCAAAGGGACCATCGTCCCTAACCCCTAATCCCAAGGCGTCAAGCGATCCGTGCCGAGGGGATGCATGGCCAGGGGGGTGAAATAATAAGCTAGGCCTTTAACGGAGCCTGTGGGGTACCTGGGCACCCTCCACAGTAATTGTCCCTTACCGCGTCATGCTGGGCTCTGGCGTGGTGGACCTCTTTTCCCGAGCAACTCGTGGGACCAAAATGGAAAAAAAAAACAATTCTTCAATTAGTGGTAGTAGTGTAAGCAACCCCTTCGCAAGAGGTGGGTTGTTCAAGTCTCCGCCTAGGAGGCCAGAGGCAATAGTCGGCAGCTCAGTACGCAGCGCCAGCGTGGGTCACTTAACCTTCATCTCGGCTAAAGAAACGCCGGTAGAGGTTATTGACGGCCCATGGCTTGTGGAGGAGATGAACCGCAAACACGATGGGCTTTCGGCCTTCGATGTGGCGACGGAACAGCTGGACGCCATCATCGACTTTGCGTCATCGAAGCATAATATCTGAAACTTCGAAAGTCGATGTTGGACGCCAAGCTGGAGAGGGTGGTCGGGACGGCCAAGTCTAAACCCGTGAAATCCGTGGAGTCAAGGTTTACCTAAACTGAGGTCCAAGGATTCGCGGACTCGGGCAAGGTCGAATCGACCGAGGGCGTGCCAGCGAAGACGGTGGTGCCAAAGTCTACCCAGACTGAGGCTCAAGTATTCGCGGGCACGTCGGGAGTGACTGCTCCAGCGGAGCAGACACAAAAACGGGGGAGACAGTCTCCAGGGGATGAGCTCCCTAGGGCCGCTCCAAAACGCGGAGGGTTACTACCCCGAACAAGGGTAGTGGGGCTGGGATGCTGAACCCCGGCCAGGTACCACCAAAACCGGGAGAGGAAGGACCTGGAAAGGTCCGTCCACCCAGGAAAGACGGTGGTAAGGGGTTACGGAGGGCTGAGGGGTTACGGCAGGATGACGCCTCCTGGACCCTGGTCAAGAACAAGAGGAAACCGAAGACGTCAAGGGCCGAAACGAAGGCCCACCCGAGCAGCACAAGTCAGACAAAAATGGTTGCAGCAACTTGATTGTAACTAAATCTGGTCACATATCAGTTGCGGTAACCTATGTGAAACATGTGTGCTGCTAGGGCAGGTGAATGAGGGTAGCAAGAAGTCTAGGGTAGGTGCCAATCGCTCCAGGCTAAGTACTCGGACGTCTTGAAGGCGATGAGGAGTGACGTCAAGCTCGGTGAACTCGGCTCCAACGTACGTCGAATAAGACGTACACGGATGGGCGATCCTGGAGCTGAAGCGGGGCGTCTCGCAAAAGGGCGCCGCCTACAAGAAGTTGACGGAGGAAGTCCTAGGCGAGACGGTCAAGGTGAGGGCACTCACGACGGAGGTGAATCTAAAGACCTGGACGAGATCACCGAAGTCGAAGAGCTCGTAACAGCACTGCGGTGACAGTGTGAAGTGGAGACGCCCACCGCAGCCGTTCGGCTACGGAAAGTTCCGGCAGGGACGCAGGTAGCATTGGTTCGCCTATCTGCAGCGGACGCCTTCAAGGTAATCAAGTTAGGCAGCGTCAAGGTGGGATGGTCGGTGTGCCCTGTGGGCATATATGAGCAACCCGAAGTTTGCTTCAAGTGCCTGGAACCGGGGCACAAGCAATGGGACTGCAAAGGCCCTGATAGAAGCAAACTCTGCCGACGCTGTGGATTGGAGGGACATAAGGCACAATGCTGCATGAACCCTCCCAATTGTTTGATTTGTTTCAGCAAAGCTGCGAACAGCAAGAACCCCATGGGGGGTTCGAAGTTCCCGGCGTTTAAGCGTGCTGCTAAATCACAGTGCAGGTAACGCAGCTGGCTTGCTCGGCCTCGCCCGAGTGTTTGGTGTACGCAGTTTTAGAGGAAACGGCGAAACACGTGTTGTTCGTGTGGCCACGTTTTCGCGCAATGCGTGACCACATGCTTGCCACATGTGGTCTGGACACTACCCCGGACAACCTAGTTCGGAGGATGTGTAAAGATGAAGTTGGCTGGAACGCCTTTTTATCGGCTATCGTCCAAATCGTCTAGGACAGAGGTTCCCAAACTTTTCGATATGCGACCCACCTAGCAGAATCCCATATTGCTTGCGACCCACCAGGTACCAAATGCATTGATTTTGTGAAATTAGATAAAAATGAGTTCGCGTTCAATTGGACAAATTATAATAAATTGCTTTATATTTTTTTGGATTGGATTTGGATGGAATATGAATTGAATTTGGGTTGGATTTGGATTGGATTTGAAATTTATTCAGATTGGATTTGAATTGGATTTGAAATTTATTCAGATTGGATTTGAATTGGATTTCGATTTGATTTAGATTGGATTTGAATTAGATTTGGATTGGATTTACATTAGATTTGGATTGGATTTGAATTAGATTTGGATTGGATGAGTTTTTTTTAATTTCTTTATTAAAGCACAGAGAACAGACGTTGAAGCTGCACTCGCCATGTTGTGATAACTTTTTACTGTTCATTTTGAAATAACTTTGGAATGTCGCCGTTATCCCGTGCATAATCAGCGCTAGCGTCATAAAAAAATGCCACTGTGCGCTAGTGTCGTTATGCATACAAGAGCATACCAGCGCCATCGTGTTGTCAAAATGAGATTGTGAGTTGCAATGTCGACGTCGATGGCGTTGCGGTTCGGTGTGTTAGTTTACACATGTTTTGCAAGATATTCTGTTCGAGCCTCCATGTCTGTTCTCTGTGATTAAAGTGATTTTAAAATTATAAATAAAGTTCATCACTAGACTGGATTTTAAATAGATTTGGATTTGATTTAGATCGGATTCGAATTGGATCAGGATTGGTTTTGGATTGGGCTCGGGGCTTACATTTGGATTGTATAGGACTTCTTTCTACTTGCCCAAATATCGTATAACAAAAAAAAAAGCCGTTGGCCTCGTCAGGTTTGTTGTCCTTTAATCATCCAATCATCAATTAGATCCTAATTCAAAATATGGAATAGATTTGTGGGACAAAATAGTAAATAACAAAATTATGAATTAAGATTTGTCGTTCGCGACCCACCACTGAACAGCCCACGACCCCCCTGGGGGTCGCGACCCACAGTTTGGGAACCTCTGGTCTAGGAGCTACACAGAAGTTGGCGCGTGGACTCAAGGATGGCTAGTTCATGCGCAAATAAGAGGTGGTCCAAGGGATCGGAGTCGGCTTCATGGGTCATACCGGTGATCTTGCCCTGTGGTCGAACTCGAACCTTAAATCGAACAAGTGGCCGCGCGAAGAACAACATGGTATCGTCGCTTTTGCGGCGTCGGTCATCCGGGCGGGTTCCGAACCCGAGGACGGAAAGGGGTCCTCGTCAAGGCTGGGGCAGGCGTAGGCACCGCGTCGGCAAGTCCCTCTGTGTGTTGGCGAATAGATCCTGTCGCAGAGAGGTCAATTTGGGGTGCACGTGGCATCATCATTCTTGATACCAGTCGTGCAGAGGGAAGCAGGCGCGAAGTCGACCCTTCCCACCTTCCGAGGACATAGGGCGTGGTAAGGCCACCTGGAAAGCCGGCAATGCGCTGGCACGATACCATGGTGTTCTTCTTAAAGAGCGAGTCACGATGTTCGGTGCTGCAAGGACACGCAGCTAACCTCGAGGGTGCGTTGTGCACTGGCCCCCCTTTGAAGCATTACTTTCTGGTTGTACCGAAGGGACTATGGGCTTGGCGGCAATGGAAACGGTTTAGCGGGTCGGGGATGTAGTCCTGCCTCCCTCGGTGATCCCTAACCCCGCACTTCCTGGTCAACCCTGGTTGTCTGTTGAGCAGATTCCCCCTCCATTGTTTAGGAAGAAAAAAAAACACATACACACGGTCAGACAGACATTTGGTATATAACATCATGGGTCTCCGAGGCTTCTATAAAAAGTTCGATTTTGGAGTGAAATGATAGCCTTTCGGTACAACTTTGTTGTACGAGAAAGGCAAAATAAAGGAATAAAAAAAGGGCGAAAAGGATTGAAACTACATGGAAAAAAAGTGTAAGCTTTCGTACATTTTTCAAATAGTGATCGAATATTCTCTAATAGTCTTTAATAGTCCCCACTTACGTCAGCAAAACTGTTCAGCAGGATGCTGGATTTGCAGGAAAAATATCAGGCGTCAAGTTTGGCTATACCCTGTAGACCCAGATATCCAAAACCTTGGGAAGATTTCGCTTCTAAGAGCATGCAAATAAATCTGGCATGTGTGAATCCTAAATCATATTGTTTGATAGTTCTGAATACTCAGACAAGTTGAGCCATTCTGAACGTTATGCCTGTGATTAATTTTCAGGAATACGAGATGCTCAAGGTACTCCAAAACGTTCTAGAGTTCAGCCCACGGTATTTATCAGATCAACCAAGGCTTTTGCAATGTCCGCATCGTCGGTATTCACCCAATTTGGTTCAATAAGCATATACGCATCATGCAAACTCAATTTTCTTGAATACGAGATGCTCAAGGTACTCTAAAACGTTCTGGAGTTAAGCCCACGGTATCTATTAGATCAATCAAGGCGTTTGCAATGTCCTCATCGTTGGTATACACCCAATCTGGTTCTATAAGCATATACGCATTATTCAAACTTAATTTTCTTGAATACGTGATGCTCTAGGTACCTCAAAACGTTCTAGAGTTTAGCCCACGGTATCTATAAGATCAATCAAGGCTTTTGCAATGTCCTCATCGCCGGTATTCGTCCAATCTGGTTCAATAAGCATATACGCGTCATGCAAATCCAATTTTCTTGAATACGGGATGCTATGGTGCTCCAAAACGTTATGGAGTTCATCCCACGGTATCTATTAAATCAATGAAGGCTTTTGCAATGTCCGCATCGTCGGTATACATCCAATCTGGTTCAATAGTCATATCAATAGACGCGTCATGCAAAGCCTATTTTATAGAATACTAGTTGACCCGGCAGACGTTGTCCTGCATAGTAGGCGAGAATGTGCGTTCCGAACTGCCCATGCAAAGTTTGCATAGGAATCACAATTTTAGTTTTTTACGATTTGCTCAACTTTACTCGTAATTTTCGCATTAGGAAATATCATATAAACCCGTCGGAAACTATAATGAATGTTTCTGCTGAAGAAATGAAAAAATTCATCCAGCCGTTTTCAAGTTATGCGGATACGAACACAGACCATTTCATTTTTATATATAAGATGAGATGCTCATGGTACTCCTAAACGTTATGGAGTTCAGCTAACGGCATCTAACGGAGCAATCAAGGCTTCTGCAATGTCCTTATCTTCGGTATACCCCTAAAATATTCTTGAGTTTAGTTCATAGTATCTTCCAGATCAATCAAGAGTTTCGCAATTTCTTCATTATCAATATTTACCCAGTTCGGTTTAATAAGCATTAGATTCTAATTTCCATGAACATGAGATCCAATGTCCAAGGTGCTCCAGAATAATCTTGATTCAAGATGTACAATGGCATTAAGGTTAACCTGCGATTTCTTCTGCGTACACGGACGATACACGTCAATGTTCTATGACTCGATATCGACTCATGGAAGCAAATTATGCCATAGGGTAAAAGACCCAATAGTGGAGGAACTAAGCGCGTTCCACCACTGTTTCTTCGCTTACACCACATCTATATTTCATGTCGCTTACCTTAAGTATTTATTCAACAGCTCATAAATTATATTTTAATCGAAAAGTATTCCAAACGCTGCAGAAACCATTATTGTTACCTAAAATGATACCTCCAATTATTGGTGCAGTGTTCCAATAGTTGCGGTATTTTTTTATTTGTGTTTCTATAGATGCGAATCCCATTGTTTTCTTATGGGACTCGCAACTATTGGTACACTTCCGCAACTATTGGTGCAAAGCCGAGAAAAAGATAAGGTAATTTAGTGATACACTACCGATTCGGAGGGATTTCCCAAGTCTGTTTTCTTTTATTTCGAGTAATGACAGGTCAACAAATCGATGGACAATATGGGTTGCTGCGTTAAATACGTAGATTTTGTTAAAGTAGCACTACCCCAACTATAGGAACACCCACGACTATCGGATCATTTGCCCTATAAAAAATATTTTCTAGGTTACTGTGATGGTCCCTTCAAAAATCCAAGGATTTTCTCTTCCACATATCAACTCAATGAACCTACCTATGATATCATATAATACAAAATTCATAAGTTGGTTCATTGGATAGATCACATGATCCGAGCTCTAGGGTCTATAATACAACCGATCGTCTATAAGTCGCTAATAAATGGACCATCGACTTAAGCATACATTGAGATGTGGAATAGAAGTTCTTCGGAAAATTTTTCGAAAGAACCATCAGAGAGAACCATCACCGAGAAAATAATTTTAGTCTGTGCAATTTTAGTTAGTCGATATCGAGTCGAACTCAATGAACCTGCTGTGATGTTTTGCGCTAAACAGATACATCTTTCTGGACTTGGTTGATCGGGTAGATCGCATCTTTTGAACTCCCAGGCATTTTGGAAAACCAAAAAGGTCTTTGGTACCTAATAACCATAATGACTGAAATTGTATCTGCTCAATGGGCCTGTTGGGATGTTTGGCGTTGCATGAATACATCGTTCAGGACTTGGTTGATCGGGTTGAATGAATGTTAAGGACAAAACATGATTTACTTAAAAAAAAAACACTAAAAAATCACTCATGTTTTTTTATTTTGTCTAATGCAGGAGAAATGCACCAAAACCACTTTTTTTTATTTAATTGAAATGTGTACGACGACTCAAAATTAAAAAAGTTTTTTTTGAAACCTGCAAACTGTTAAACCCCTAGCTTTCAAACTACTTAAAAATGAAATTTGAAAAGAAAATCAAACCTCGAACACACTATTCAATTTTTACATAAATCCGATAATAATTATTAAAACTTGATTTGGCATCCCTGGAGACGATTCTAATTTTGCACATGCCCACTGATGGAGAGCTCGAAACCTCTCCGGTCGCTTTTTCCATGTTTCATCAAACAAGGATTGTGTCTCCCAATCCATTATCCTATATATCTTTACGTAAATCCGGGAGCAACGAAATAAAAACTCAATTCCGATTGGTTTTGCCTCTGGGCGAAGGAGGGTGTTAAGCTCTTCAAATAGTCTGAGCTTCCAATGTGCATGAGTAATGGCAACCAATGTGCGAGTGTAAGCCCTGTTATGCAATTATAGTACCCCACTTGAACTATGGGGTCGGTAGCAAATGGCTATGTTGATTGTGAGCTGTAGGCGTGCGGAGGTTATTAACCCTTATCCCGTGGCAGTAACTGCCGCCTTAGGGAAACTTACTGCCTCCTCCTGCTGGATCATTAATTTAGCTTTCGAATATAGCTAACACTCCGGAAGCTGGTTTCTTGTTTTTATTTTTTTCCAGTGGTTGAAATCGATCGACCTAACAATTTTGTTTGACTGATAAGGACACCATTCACTGGTAGTGAAGTGCAACTTTTTTTTTCTTGTTGCCAATACTTGAAGTAGTGAGAGCTGTCTTGTTGTAGAAAGAAATTATATGCAAATTTATTGATTTATTCATTTGCATGACTTAAACCGGTATCCTGATTATGCTTGTTTATAGCCTGCAATAAAGCACGTTCACAAGCGATGGCTAGTAAAACTGCATTCTACCGTATCGTGAGTTGAGATCAGCACAGGTAGTTAGTTATCCGGAAGTAGCACTCTGGTTGAATTTTCAAACACTCTTCATCCATTGTTACATCTAAGATGGGAGCTATAGTGGGTTGTATAGGAGTTGAACATTTTCACCTTTCATAATTCAAACATCACTTCATTTGAGCTGTTATCTTATCCATCCATCTTTTTTCCAGTCGTAGATGAGGTTTGGAGAACTTGAACGAATTTCAAGCTACTAATCCATTTTCCTGGTGCTGACAGCAATCGAAGATAAGATGGATCCTTTTCACACTTATGTAGTAGGGTATTAAATCACTTAATTAAAACTCAAAAACTTCCGTGAAGGCCTATTTGTTTCACAAAAATCGACACCGTAACGATTTTCACGAGAGATAAATCCGAAAAAATGGGTTTTATGTTAAGAACGCACAAATAACATTTTCATCCTTTTTGCCCCTTCTGGAGCTGCAAATCACTCTGTGGCGCTGTGTATGGTGCCCTATTTGAATGATTTTGTGTAGCTACACCAGGCTGCTGTGTATGTGTGTGAGTGAATGTCAGAGTGGAGGTGTAATATCGCGGCTTGAGAGTGTCGAGAAAAACGGTGCTATCGCGGAAAGTTGCACGGCGTGAACTGAAAGCTTTGCGATGGACGCGGTTTTACCTAGCCTACGAGAGAAACATACAGCCATGAAGCGAAACGAGAAAACTGGATAATATGAGCCAGGGAGCGCTGGGAAGCTTTTTTGACCAGAGAAATGAAGAGAGGTATGAGAGTCACGTGGCAAACACGTGAGGTTTCACTTTCCATAATATGAGCATGTTTTCAGTAGATCTGCCAAGTTTTCGAAAATATGCTGTGATGCTGACCGGCATGTTTATGTTGTTAACAAGTCAGACGTGAACACTGTCTATTTCTTCTGGCACACATCTAAATAAGGTCAATTATCAGCGATAGATTTGCATTGCAAACACATTTCGCTGAACTAATCATCATGAGATTCCCGAGTGAAGTTGGAAACCAAATCAATAATTCATTCAGATGTTGAGAAATCGTTCGTTTTTATTCCAGAGATTGTTGTCGTTAAGTTTTTTTTTGACTATCAAATATCATAATTGGGTCCTAAAATGAAGAACCGATATTCGATTTTATTTCAGGAAACGATGAAGTTAATCATCCTGAACGCGTCAGTTTTTCTTTTGACTCAAAAATTGAAAGGAACATTGTTTAATTTGAAATTTGAAAATAGATGAAAAATGCTTCCTCGACATTTTCGGTCTTGTTTGACGTAAGGATTCAAACGCACTAGCAAAACACCGCAGGGCACTTGACTCAACCTTTGACAGTTAATATATGGGCCTGACGTTTTGGGCTGATGGTTGATTCGTTCTGATATGTTGCACAGGCGAATATTTGCCCCAAAATGTATTAAACACAAAAATATTATTTTTACTGATTTAAACTTTTACCAGATTTTTTAAAACATCGGTTCTAGTATTCTTGACCGATGCACTATCGTTTGCAACCATAAACGAGGTAGGGCTTTAGGGCCCAATTAACAGCAGATATACCTCAAAACTTCCATATTCTGCTATCGATTAAAGCCTTTTCCATAAGTTCCTATTATTGTTATATTATTGTTATAATCTTTGGATAAATGCTTCAACGGATTACACATAATTCTGAGGCATAGGATACGTGAAGACATGGCACAGGAATAGAGGTAATAAACTATAGAGGAAGATTGTCGCTGTCGTCACTGGTGAAACAAATTTTGCTGGCGAGGATAGGGCACTAAATGTCAATGAAGGAAAAATCAGTATGTTTTGACAGATAGGTACCGAACATGTTTGGGGATGATAACAAAGGGAACCGCAGCGACAATAGTCCTCTATAGTTTATTACCTCTATTGGCACAGGTTACCAGCAGCTTTTTTTTGACTTTTTATTTATTTCATTTACGAACATAAAAAGATAAATCTCAAACCTGGTTTTATTATTAAAACACTGCATATACCTACACCAAAAATTGTAGCTCCAAGGATTCCGGAATGGGGGGATTCTTCACGTCATCGATTATCCAACCTGAACGAAATCGTTATATTCATAGTTTACGGGGTGAATAACCATGAGAGACAGACATATATACACTAACCAGTTACTCCAGCGGCTCTAAAAAAAGAATCGTTATTTTGTATATTATTGAAATAAATTACCGAGATACTAAATCGTATTAAGTATGTATGTCTGACAGATGGCAAAACAAACTTCAGAAGGTGGAGCTACTGGGCTACTATGATTCTGGCATAATATTGTACACAGTATCTGTCATAGTCGAATCACCTCTCACCAGATTTATGGCTTGCGTAAAAAGCTGGATAAACTAGACTTTCGGCGCTTGGCCAGCTCATCTCATTAAATTTTTCATAAGTAATTTGCATGTTGTTTTTTTACAAAGAGAACAACATAAGTGAATAATTAATATTGAGTGTCTTAGGGGAAAATGTTACAAGGTTAAAATACTTCACTCTTTCATTTACTTCCGCTTATTCACTTTTGTATCAACAGATACGTATTTCGTTTTCTACTTGAAAACTTCTTCAGTGTTTTGTTATCTAATAACAACCGTATATAAAAAAGATTATTATCAAAGTTTCATGTACCTCGAATATTTTTCACAGAAAGTTATGCAAGGTCACTAGAAATGAGGTTTTTGAGAAAAGTTATTTTCATTGCTTTCTTCTCCAAAATACCGTATAAAAAGTCGATTGATTACTCAGCAATGGATGAATCATTGAAATTGGCCCTCAAAATTGCAAATATACATATTTGGATGGATTTGTATGGAAACCTGTCTTGAAACGAGTCTAAAATTTTGAAGAATATTGTTTTTTCTGTAATTAAGGAGGTTTCAAGTTTTTCTTGCGTTGTTTTCATTTTTGCGTTGATAACAATCGTCTATCTCCGGCATCTAGGCTGTTGTCTGACGAATATTTGTTTTTACAGAAGATAGAATTTCTGACATTTGCACTAGATGACCTGCCCACTGAAGTGCATCGTATTTTATAATATTCATACTATTTTCTCCTTTGAATACATGATTTTCCTTGTAATTCGTACACGTGTGGCACGTAAGGGTATGCGATAACACACTTTTTCCTAACGAAACGAAACGAAACGAAATTTAAAATGTCTATGTTGATTCGGATCGAAACGAATATAGATTTACTTTCGAGACTTCGAAACGATACGAAATCAAGGTTCATTTAATTCGAAATTTTTCAAAACGAAACGAAATTTTAATTTTTTTTCCGCGGATTTTTTATTTAATTGGTTTTACATTATGTACGCAATTCTGATTTCACTTTTTCGAAGTCAAATAACTGTTTTGCGACCAATAGAGTTATAATAACACAAGAGGAAGTCGGTGATAAATTATCGCATTCTCGCCGCATATACCTTTGGCAATAAGGCCAGCATTTGTGCCGCTTTCAAAGGAATTCATCGTGGAGCGTGTGCTCCCAAATATGATCAATTTGATATCAGTTTTGTTTCAGTTAGTATAAAAAATATAGAAATTGTGGGATTGCGTTCAAAACCTTAGTTCACCTAAGAATAATGTAATTATGCTGAAGCATACTTCATATTGTCTTGTCAGCGTGGTTTTATAGTATTGAGCTAAGTCAAAATTAGAAAATGAATGCTTATTTTTTTTATTTAGTGGGATACTCAATTATGTATCCACATCTGCCAGGCGCATACACAGATAGAGAATTGAAATTTGAAAAAGGCGTAACAGCCAAAACTTATTCCTTCTTATTTTTCGTCTACATATATATAGCATACATTTGTTAGAAGAATAGAAGAATAGAAGAATCATGTGCACCTTTCTAAAATGCACAAAGATATGTACTTCAGATTGAATTTCACAGACCCATAGTCTTATATACAATCAGCTCGACGAACTGAGCTATTGTCTGTGTGTCCTTGGCATATGAGCAGAGCCGTAGCATGGACTCCCAGCGCCCTTGGCGAAACCGTTATAAGGCGCCCCTTACTTTCTTGGCATGTTCAAAACAAACAGCATGATAAGAGCTGGGATACTTTTAAAATCAATTGGCCTGGGTCCCTTCTCATTGCTTGATCCCGGAAAATGAGAAAGCGAATCCTTTTGATAAGGTGGGCGCTTGTACGATGATGTTCACGACCAGAAAATATCCTTCGATGATTTTTTTCTATTAGTTCGTCAGGAAAATCTTGAACTAGCCTCAGGAATCTTGAAACAAAACCAACAGAACTGGAAAAAGGGTAGCTGGATATTTGGCTGTATTTTATTCGCCCGTTGATGGATTAAAAATTGAATAAGGAACGAGAATTCATTCGAACTATGTGTCGCCCATTGGCGTAGCTAACAAAAAAATCAAAGGGGGCTAACTTTTTTTTTCTAATTTTATAAACAAAAAAAAAGTCGGCCCAAATCATGTATACTGTTCGCAAACTGGCCTTCAGCTATTTCAACAGATCCATTGACGACTTGAACATTACAAATAATGTTCATCGAGGTTCAACGCTGACTTAAAAAATTTAGAGATGGCTTAGGACTCTCGGAAACTTTGGTACGTTTTGAAGGAACTGTCAAAAAGCAATAAAGAAGCAATAAATTCATCTGAAAGAGTTCTTCCACATTTAAATTTTAGTTCCCTTTCTTTGAAATCTCTGGGGATGCCTTGATAATGCTTTTATATGCATCTTTAGGGACCATGTCAGATAGCTAAAGATCACTCGTTCGGGTAAAAAACACTAAAAAATGGGTAGTTTTTGGCTGTTGCAGTTTTGTAACGCGGCAAAAACGAGTTCAATTCAGCATCCGACGGTTTCTATAATTTATTTTACCTTTTTCAAGGATTGGAAGATTTTTTTTGGACATCTAATACTTGAAAAAGGTAAAATAAATTACCGAAACCGTCAGATGCAGAAATAAACTTATTTTTGCTGCGTTACAAGACTGTAACAGCCGAAAACTACACGCTCCGTTATGTATCCACAGTCGCCAAGCATTAATTCTGGAAATAAATTAATATCCCTCGTTTTCAACATTTTTATCGCAAAACATAATAATTGTTCAATGTTTGAAAACTTGATAAAATAGATTCAACTAGCTTGTATAGAGATGATAGAGAGAATCCATTGCTTACAGTTACGCCTTCATGTGACCAGAGAGCTAGATATAAACAATAGTAATGGAAAGTGACCATAATTCTAGGGGCTAATTTGGTCCTAGGTGTGGCTATAGACCCCCCTAGCCCCCCTGTAGTTACGCCAATGGTGTCGCCTACTGTCCAATCACTATAGGGTAACGATGGTATTTGAATATATTTTTTGAAACGTGAATATTAAAGAGATTAAATAGATACATGATACCCATTTATTCAAAGAAACCTAAGTAGGAAAACACGCAAAATATAGCCAAAAGTCCAAAATATCTGTCGTTTCCCTTCCAAATGTCTTCCTCTCGGTATTGTCTCCCAAGAAAATGTTTGTTCGTTCCATTACAGAAGTGAAACATCGTCAAAAATGGCAACTATGTGAACATCAGCATCGAACAAAAATTATACGTGGTTTTTTATAGTCTACTCTGTGTTTCGTCTTTGGCGTATTGAAGTCCTCACCTGGGGCTTCTAAGCTTAGCTTAGACTGACTGTACATATCAATGGTTGCTACTCCGTGATTGATCAGAACTGGTGCAAATTGCGTCCTCATCTGGGGCTTCTTCCCCAGAAACTTGTTCCATTCTTCTTCTCAATTGTATTTCCTGTTCCTGATTTTCCATCATTTCCCACAGCTCTGACTTTCGGCGCCTCCTAAGGCCTGGCGCCCTTGGCGGGAGCCCACCTGGCCAACCACACGCTACGGCGCTGCATATGAGAACAGCTATTATGGTCAGAATGAGCTGAAAGCAATCATAAGTAAGGAACTTTCAACAATTATAATGATCTTTCAACCCGTTCTGGATTTTTTTTTTGCAAATTCTATGCGAAGATCTAGAAATGCCCACAAATCTTCAATGTTCCTTACATATTGTGCAAATAATCAAAGAAGAGCTTAGCTTGATTAACTGTACACATCGTAGTTGCTAATCATGATTGGGCGAGAAAAAGCAAATATTCAGTATGCACAGCTCACCAATTAAATAATATTCTTGGAATACAAAAAAGTTATTCTTATTGTATACTTGCTGTGTAGTTTCCAATTCATGACCAATAACGTTGCTGGTCACGTCCTTACAGTTAATTTAGGATTAGGAGAGGTAAATTAGTTTAACACTCATTGTTATAAAAGTCCGAGGAATGCTCTGCATCTCCGTGAGCGCTACGAGAAAGGAATCGTTGGTTAGTAGAGAAGGTAATTCATGTGAAGCCCCTTGGTAACCGACTAAATATTTATTGTAAAGTTATTTTGAAAACAAGTAGACGAAAACTGTGTTTCAAATCAATCCAACGCAAGATGAATGTGCTTCGTTTAACAAGCTTCTACAATACGATCGATTCCGCACTAAATATGTTTGTACTCTTCGATGCAGACATTAGTCATTAGTGGCGTGATCAGCATCTATAAGATCGATTGCACACTGGTTAAAAAAAATTCTGCTACGCTAGGTAGATTTTTTTCACTTCGCGTTCTCCCGGACTAGCTGCCGTCCCATGACCAGCAGCAACACGATCGATTCCGTATTCATATTGTACAAATAGTAAAAAATATCACAAAATATAAATTTGAATCTTGGAAACACTGAAGACGTTTTATAAAAGAAAACTACATACGTATTAATACGACTAAGAATGGGGTTATGTAGTAAGCGTTAATAGAAAAACAAATGTATACCCTAAAGTTTTGAAAACAGCTTAACGATTTTGTTCAGCGGCGCAGCCAAAATTTTTGATAATATAAAGAATGGTTTAAGTTTAAATTTGTTTCGAAATTCCGTTAACTTCCGTTAGAAGCTAGTTTTTTCTAGCGAAATTTTTGTAATTTTACGAAACGAAACGAAATCAAGAAATGAGATCTCGCCATGCTCAAATTCCGCGAAATTCCGCGGAATTTCGTTTTGAACCACCTGAAACGAAATTTTTCGAAATACCGCATATGCTTAGTGGCGCGTACACACATCATTTACTGACACACTCACTATGTATTGTACGCAGCACCTTCCACTCGGAAAATCCGAAAGCTTCATAATCTGCCTCCTTACGTTTCATGCCCGTAATTATCTACCGGTAGAATTAAGATATTATAAAGAGCGAATGTCGTTTCCGTCTGTATTATAAAAGACCTAACTTAGGCCTAAAACTGGATATGTACACCGGAGGTAACTCTATTCCCACCAGAAATACTTCACAGTGTTTTTTCTACACCTTCAAACACATCCCCTTCAAGCACCATATCAGTACAAGCAATACTGAGCTACACTACACTCAACAAGGGATGGGAAACATCAAATTTTCGAAAAATCGAGAATTATCAGACTCACCCGCGATTTTACTTTTAAATTATCAAATGATAAAAACTCGCCAGCGATTAGGCGAGCCAAATAGAAGATATAACGGGACTGTTAACAATTAGGGGTGGTGGGGGTAAATTGGACACCCTAAGAACTGCTGCTATTTATTTGTGGATATCGGAGACGAGCCAGCCTCGGGCTGAAAGTCTCTTTAATAAAGACACAAAAAAAAAAAAATATTTGTGGATATTAAGCTGCAAGTGTATATTAAGAAATTGCATTGTTCATTGCAGGTGTGTCGAAGCTTATCTTATTGACTAAATTAATGATTTCGTGTGTGTTACTTCTACGTGAAGTTAAACGATTTACAATGATATGGAAATGCTAATATCATCTTCTAAACTTGGACGTACATGTTCATGATAGAATTAGAGGCGAAAGTATAGAATTGATAGTTCCGTTAGGATACGGCAGGCATGAAGAATGTTTTTATTGAAGTCGATTTGAAAGCGAGCGGAGGGCAATATTTGTGATGGCACATATCGCACGACCTTCCTTCTTCCAAGCTCCCTTATGAAGGGGAGTGAAGAATATCAGTGTGGAAGCTGATATATCTCCACTGGCAAAAGGAAGGTGGTTTGACTTGCTCATATGCCATCGCGTGCGGAAGGATTTGCTATCGACGAGTACTGTCTCCAAATTTCTAATATGACATCAGCATTTCGTCGAATAGGATTTTTATTGCACAGTTCTGTTTTCTCATTGCGTCTGTCTCGTCGCAACCAACCAACCAACCAGCATTTCCATATCATTGTAAATCGTTTAACTTCACGTAGAAGTAACACACACAAAATCATTAATTTAGTGTACTACCCTTGGTGGGGGCATCCATCAATTCAGCTGTTATTGGTCGACGGTACAGCAGCAGTGCCTTTCTCTGCTTTGTTCTCTCCGAGGCAGCAAAGTTGGTAAACAACCTGGCAGGCCTACTGTAACGCTAAAAGCCTGTCACGGTGGATGGTAGGTTCAGATGCACCATTACTGATTAACGCTGATCCGGCTCTGAACACAGTGCTATAAGGCATCGGAGTCAACCCTTCCATGGACCTCACTGTTTACAAACGCGCCCATGGGATCACAAAAGGCGACTATCTACAACAGGATATAACCATATAACGGCCCGGAGGGGGGACCCTTGGAAACATGGAAACAAATACGAAAAACAACGAAGTAGCAGGCGGGGCGAATGTTTTTGCAAAAAGTGGGAAGCTGCAACGATCTCCAGTGATGTCGCAGGCAGCAGTTACAAGTACCCGCAGTATGGCCAAGACTGCTGAGAACCAGGCAGGTCAACAGGAGCTAGGATCCGAGAATAGGGTGTCCACACTAAAATCGGAAAGTAGTGTTACTCAAGAGGAACTACAACTTGGGAGGTCCAACCTGATGGAGGTGCGGAAGCGAGTCAACGAGCTTTATGACTTCGATAAGGACATAAGATAAAGTTACCAGTGACGAGCATCAAATCCGCTGTTTAAGCTGCCGAGCATGAATAGAACGCGCTGAAAAGAAGAGCTGAAGCAGCTGAAAAAACGCTGAAAGAGGGAGGGGAGCTTACAGCAGACACAAAGTAGACAGAGACACAGCAAACATCAATGAGCCTCCGAAGTTCTCACACGGAAAAGCAAAGCAGGGACTCGCCAGGAGAGCAGGAAGTCCCGAACAAGCAGAGGAACGTGCAGGATTGTGCTAGCGTATGGCGTCAAGAACGGAGATTGGCAAACCGTGGAAAGCCAGTGAGTGAATTGAAAGAAGCAGAAGGTGACTGTGGAAAAGAAGTGAAAGCACTTTCGCCATACACGAATGGCACGCACACAAAATATGGATTTTCATACCTAAGAATCTATTTTCTAAGGAAGGGGGGCCTCTTAAGCCGTGCGGTAAGATGCGTTGCTACAAAGCAAGACCTTGCTGAGGGTGGCTGGGTCCGATTCCCGGTGCCGGTCTAGACCATTTTCGGTTTGGAAATTGTCTCGACTTCCTTGGGAACAAAAGTATCATTGTGTTAGTCTCATGATATACGAATGCAGAAATGGTAACTTGGCTTAGAAACCTCGCGGTTAATAACTGTGGAAGTGCTTAATGAACACTAAACTGCGAGGCGGCAATGTCCCAGTAGGGGATGTAATGCCAATGAAGAAGAAGAAGAAGAAAATGAATCTTTGGTGAGGTGAGAAACATGATTTGAAGATGTTAAGGTGATAAATGAAGCCCGTGGTGAATTTCAAATTCACCACACGTTTATTTACATACATTTCCAAAACCACAAATTTGGCGTAATAGTTTTCGTATACAGTGCCGAAACTCAAATTATGATTGCTCAGCATAACTAAGCAAACGATCTACCATTATTTCAGCCCCATACGCGTTATGGTTCTCTTGAAAAAAAAATATTGAAAAAGCACGTGGTTCACAAAATGGCCGATTTCTGGCTTTATTGTATAATCACCTAAAGAAAATTATTTTGAGCTTTTTAATGGAATGTCTTCACTTGTCGTAAGACGAGTTTGTACAATCCCATTTAATTCCACCACTTAATTGTATCATAACAGATACGTTATTATTATTTATACGTAAATTATTTATTTCCTCAGACTAAGGCCGGAGTGATCCATGGCTACACGTTGCCAAACACGAAGTCTGTGGAGAGTCCGCAGATTGTCTTCCAACTGATCGATTCACCTTGCACGTTGCGCATCTCGCCTTCTTCTGCCTGTCGGATTGATGTCGAACACCATTTTCACCGGGTTTAACGATGGATGTTTTTCCCAACAGCTGATGCAGCTCCACGTACTGTTTGAACTACATTTACGATGTGCTCCAAACGTAAATAATGACAAGAAAAGTGATAGACGTAGTCGAGTCTAACACTTTCCAGGAATCTTTCACGAACTGGCTGTGTATGTGTAGACTAGACTAGATGTGTAGACAGCTGATGCAGCTCCACGTACCCACCATAGATGGAGTGTAGCACTTTCCTTTCCCGGTAAAAAATCGTTTACTCATTAATGGGTACTTTTTCTATGCTATCTCTTTCTCTCTGCTGACAAATTTACCAATTTTGGGAGAATAAGTGGATTTACTCATTTAAATGAGTATATCCACTTATTCTCTCAAAATGGGTAAATTTTTCAGCAGAGGGAAAGAGATAGCAAAGAAAAAGTACCCATTAATGAGTAAACGTGTTTCTCCGTGTTCGAAAAATCCAAGTACGCGTTTTTAGCGTTAGCGTTAGCGTTAGCGTTGTTACGGTATACTTCGTAGATTGGACACTAGTGATACTCATGTTTCTTATGGAATCCTTATCCAGATTGCTATCGGAAATCAAGGTGGGGAGTTACCCTTGATTCCAATCTAAGATAAAAATGGCATAAGCATGAGGATTACTACTCCCAGCCACGCCCATCTTTACCGTAACTAGGGATAGGAAAGGAAATGTTGATGTAGAACTTACTTTACGAGAGGCCCCCGACTTGGCGACGCCCTCATAAGTTCTACGGAGTTGGTGGTTTGGTAGGGTAAGGTAGGTCATGGAGGTTTGCCTCAAGCTGGCAATTTGACCCACAGACTATGTTGTTTACCTGTTTTTTATTTAAACTCTTGCCAGCCGGCTGTCGAAAGAGTATGCTAATATTAATTTTATTTACAGTTTATTCTTTAAATAATTTACAGACGATTTCTTAACCTCAATCTATCAACAAATATCCGTTGAACAAATCTATCAGCTCAGTGAGCAAAACGATTCTTCTAGGTTCATCGAATACAAAAATCAAACCATGCCTTTTAAAGATAATTATACTAAACATTTTACAAAGTTTTATTTCAAGTATTTTCGCGATTTCTTATATAAAATTCAATAGCAAACAATCAAACAAAATTACAATATTCTAGCTAAATTTTACTATTTTGGTCGAGCCTGGGTCAGTCGCCTGACACCCGCGTGGAAACATATGTTCCATGCTTGCCCCCACATAAAATAATAACGTGTGCTAATCACTAATGATACTAAAAGATTTAAATGAAATTAGGCATTGTTCCGCTTATCATTTTAGCACCGCCAGGGGGAACTTGGCCAGTACCCACTGCACTTTTCTTTCCCTTTCCACAAACAATTACCATCATTTGTGATATTTCAACGGAATTTTATTGGGAATTCTGAAAAGGCAGACAATCAATGCAGTTAGATTGGCAGGTAATACGTGCACATTAGGGTGGCTCAAAAAACACATTTTCAAATTTTTTGATGGGCCTGTTACTGTTTTTGAATGTTTCTGCATACATTTTTCCATATAAACTTCCAACGAGTTTAGCACTGCCCAAACGTTGACCGATTTGGCTGAAATTTTGTCCAGAGCATCAGGGCATCAAATAGAACCGAATAAGAGGGCGGCCCATCAAAAAATTGAACAAAGTTTTTCCCATACTAATTTGAGCCACCCTAGTGCACATCGTAGCACTGGTGATGCATCACAATCGTAAATATACAGGAGTATATGCACTATAGGATGACATTGACCGGAAGATTAGATAAGCATTTCCCCCCGAAAAATCCAAGTACGCGTTTTTGTAAACAAACCCGAGAAGCACACAAGTTCTGTTACAGTACTGACATTTTCATTTTCATTGAGAGAGGTCACGCGATATTTACATTTTATTCTCTCCCGCTTTCATAGAAAACATAAACAATGAAAGGAATTCTGCAAAATTTTCACGGATTTTTATTTCATGAAAGCGCATCAAACTATTTTAAACAAACTGTTTCTTCTTTAATAATGTTACTTCTAACTCGAAAATTACAAACAATGCAATCGTTTTATCGACTAGTAATCGTTATTTGGACAGATCTATTAAAACTATTTAAAAATTGAGATTTCAAAACAAAGCTACATTCCCATCATGACTACTTGTAATGTGACAGGTGACCGGGAGACGACTACATTTTCATTTGCTCTCTTGAAAATGAAAATGCAACTAATTCGCTTTCACATGACAGTCACGAAAACTACCAAAACTAGTTCTGTATAGGTCCTTGTAGTTTGTATATGACCAGATTCAGTCATAATTATGTTGCTGTAGCCGCAGGGGCCCTCCTTAGCCGTGCGGTAAGACGCGCGGCTACAAAGCAAGACCATGCTGAGGGTGGCTGGGTTCGATTCCCGGTGCCGGTCTAGGCAATTTTCGGATTGGAAATTGTCTCGACTCCCCTGGGCATAAAAGTTATCATCGTGCTAGCCTCATGATATAAGAATGCAAAAATGGTAACCTGGCTTAGAAACCTCGCAGTTAATAAAAGTGGAAAAGTGCTTAATGAACACTAAGTTGCGAGGCGGCTCTGTCCCAGTGTAATGTCAATGCCAATAAGAAGAAGAAAAAGCCGCATTCACTGGAATTGTGCTGCTTGGGAATGTTTATGTTTTGTCCATCATTTGTATAGGAATTCACCACTGTTGCCGTTTGGATGTTATACTGAAACATATCACAATCATTTTTGAAAGCTTCTTGAATCATTGTGCGCATGATCGGTATTTTGAAAAGTATCATTTTGAAGAACATGTTCCTTCGCTTTCTTGATGATGGCGTTATAGATGGATATATTGATATGGATAAAAGCTCTAGAAGAATGATTATCTTTCAGACATGAAGGTTTGTTTATCTTCAGTGGTACAATAAAGCCAAAAGCTCTAATATTTCACCGTAAACTTGTAACGCTGTGCTTTATCTTCGAGTTCTTTCAAAAAATATCTTGATATAATAATTATATTCGATATTCTATATCATATATTTGATTGAATTTTTAAATTTTTCGTGTATGTTCTAAAATAGCTTTGGTGTTATGTGATTTGAGAACTATAATCAAATACAGACATTATGTGCTTACAGATTGAAGGGTCATTGAAATAATAGAGTCAGTATAGGGGAAGGATAACGATTGATTCAGCTCATCTTCCGAACGCATTGGAGAATTTCAAACAACCTTATTCAAACATGTTCTTTAATTTAAGAAGAAAAGGTATTCGATCGTTATACGCATAGCTGTGCCATGTACATGGGAATCGCGGAAACATAAGACAAATGTACATATGACGGCAACAAAGCGGAATAGGACGGGTATTTGACAGAGGACGGGAAAGGGAAGTAGATATTAATTCTCAAATTAAGCTTTTGGGGGAATTGGTTATCGTTTTGGAAATAGTCATAATTCCGGAGATATTGTTGAGAGAACTGCAGTCTCGAACAGACAGGCACTTCTTGAGCCGGTCTACAGTGGCGAAAATCGTTTTTATTAGCGCTTTCATTTAATAGTACTTTTATTATATATATTTTATTATCCATACATGACATCACTAAGTTAATGCGCTTCTTACGAGGTATTCAGCTTAATGATCGATCCTCCTAAAAGTGAGATTAAAAAACATGTTTATAACATACGAGGTTTGTGTCTTCACAGAAGTTGTAGCAAAACTTCTTCTGAAAAACTTTGTCGAAGTCGCCAAGTTCGTAATTTCATCACTTTTGGAGATTATTACTGTTTATGCCTACAAATTTTAAACATGCTCATCATATAAGTATATAGGTATATGGAGACGCATGGTGCATTGATTCATCAACTCCTTGGGACTAAACTTTTTGTGCAAAAATTTTATAATATTCTGCATACCAATGAGAGCATATTTGCATGAAGTTATGATCAAAATAACCTGGCATGATGTTAACGCCTACTTGAAGTTTCACACGGATAATGGCAAGAAACCGAAGATTGATTTCTGCTTCCAACAGTAGGAAATTGTTTTTGATTAAATATACCTTACATCCGCTTACAACTCGACTGTCTAGGTATTAAATCATAGTCAATCACTTGTACTTTGAAATGCGTATGAGATTGTCTGCCATAATTCGCCCCTTGTCTTGTTCCAGTTATATCAAATATGCCCAAAAAAATCATGAAAACCGTTATAACTTTTTTATTTTTCAGGTTTTTAGGTCGCAACAGTCATTAAATGGCGTATTTCAATATTATCTAAAATTTCATAGAACATGCAAAAAATGTAGAAATGAAAATAAAAAAGATTTGATAAAAAAACATTTTTAAGGGATTTATTTGTATAAAACGTGACATATCTCCAAAAATAATGAAATTACGTACCTGCCGCCGCGACAAAGTTTTTAAGGGAAAGTTTTGCTACAACTTTTGTGAAGACACGAACCTTGTATGTTGAAAATAAAAAATGTCTTCGCACTAATAGGGGATTGCTTATTAAGTTGAGTACCTCTAAAGAAGCACACCAACTAACTGGTAAAATGTCTAGAAGACATTATTACGCTAAATCGTATAATAAAGGTACTATTAATTAAACGCGCTGAAAACACGATTTTAGCCACTGCGCAGTCGTGACGTGTCAAACATTCCACAGTATCTCGGAATACTGATTCCCACATGAAATTGTTCACTGTTTTATTGGTTCGGGAACCTGTTACGTGACGCTCTAAACTCCATGGAACTACCATATCACAAAATTGGTAAGTTTATCTTTCGAATGATATCTGAACCTTTTTATTCGGTTATCGATCTTCAAAGGATTAACATTTCTGGATCAATATGACTCTAACCTTGCGCTTAGTATCCTGAGGGTGTAACTGCATAGTCGATTTCATTTCAACGGTTTTATTGCTCGTAAATAGGTCAATTAGATCATACAACCAATGTCTCCGGGCCCCCACAAATCTTATGTACCAAAACCAACCTTTTTTTGTACATTTTGGGGCCCCACAAGCTGTCGGCTCCGGAGCCCCCTTCTGGCTAAATCCAGCCCTGGAAATGAGTAATAAAAAGTAAACAGTTAGAGAGACTGCTCACGCTTTGCTTTTTAGTTCTTACATCTCAATTCTCACTTTTTGCTCCCACGGTGAAAAGGGAGAATGAGAATTGAGAAGTAACAAAGGAGAAGTAATAAGTGAGAAAAAAGATCTCAGATTACTTTTCACTTCTCATTCCTCATTTCTTACTTCTAGCATAGCATAGTTACGGTGTACTTCGTAGATTGGCCACTACCCGGTCAGAAGCTATGAACAGAATAACAAAACATGATATGGACTTGATTGATATAAGAGATAAAAGAACAGGCCACAATATCAAAATTTTGCACCGAAATATCATTTTAATATCAAGATATGCTATGGATAAGAACAAACTAATGGCACTTGATATCGATCACTTATTACAAATAACATATCTTGATATCCTCATGATATTTTAGTGCAAAATATTGATATTGTCGCCTGATCTTTTATCTCTTATATCAATCATGTCCATATCTCATTTTGCTATCTTATCAACATTTTATATTATTGAGCTATTTTCTTCTACTCAGGTAGTGATACTTATGTTTTTCTTGTGAAATGCTTATTCAGATTGCTATCAGAAATCAAGGCGGGTGTGGTCCTTGATTTCAATTTAGGATAAAAATCACAAAAGCATGAGGATTATTACTCCTGGCCACGCCCATCTTCATCGTAACTTGGGAGGGGAAGAAAGTGTTGATGTATTACTTACTTAATGAGAGGCCCCCGACTCAGCGACACCCTTATCCACGGAGTTGAATATTGGGGATGGTAACCGTTGGGTCAGGATTTGCCTGTAGCTGACAATATGACCGTGATAGATCTTACACCGTAACACACCACGCAAAGGTGTCTAGGGAAACCAGCGTTACTTCTCATTACTATTTCTTTACATCTCACTTCTCACTTAACACTTATGACGAATTTCGCGCCAACTCGACCAGCGGTTGGCAGCACCATCTCAGAATCGAATGAAACTTGGTGGGCATAAAGATATGGTATTTCTAAGCCACTCTGCATACTTAGTTTTTCAAAAATTGTCAAGAGTAACATTTGATGAGGGCCTAATTTTTTTTCGTTGATTTTTGAAAAATCGATGTAACTCTTAAATGACAAGACCTACAAAAAAGTGTTGTATGGCGGACTGTCGTAAAATTCCCTGAAGTTTTTTGGAAAAATATCTAAAGAATAAAAAACCGATTTCTACACTGAAAAAAATTAGTTTTAAAAATTAAAATCGATATTACAAAAAAAACTCATCTCAAAAATCGATGAAATATTTTTTGCGAATGGGTATTTCAATTATCTAACTTTTCTGGGAATAATGTTCCTGTGACATATTTAAGGAAAAAAAGCTTTTCTAACAAAAACTGAGTGAAAATTTATCAGCGTGTTTTATGCATGCAGCGCCAAATATAGGTTCAGCAGCATATCATCAACCATCGACACATTTTGGACGATTAAAAATTTGTTTAGGAAACAATTTTTATAACATTAAGCTGGACCAACATTTGAAAAGGGCGTATATTTTCCTAGATTTCTTATATCAATGTTACACACAAACTACCAGATTTATGTGATGTTTGATGGACTGTTGCAAATTTGTCTGAACTGTAAAATCTGAAACATAAAAGAGCGTTTCGTTCACCGAGAAAATAAATCAATGAATGTAAAGATCCGGACAATCTGGCAAACATTTGTTTTATTTCTCGCCGAAAATCAATCGATTAGCAACCGAAACATAAAATCACGGCGATCGAACCATTGTCATCATTAAAATTGGTTTAGCAAAAAAAAAAACTCATTAATTTGTAAATTTACTCGAACAATTTGAAGACATTTGGGTCTTCATCTGAGTTGGAACATTTTTAGCCAGGATTTTATTATGAGCGATTGGTATAAAATAATGAAACTTTTGTGTGCCAGTTATAGTTTTTACTTTTTTGAATAGTTCATCAAACTCTTCTGCCATTGTTGAGTATTGCTCATTCGAGATATAACAGAAATGTAATTTATAGAGATATTTTTGTCTGATTGTGTTACTGCCCATTCGTACAACTCCCGAGGAGTCTTAATAGTTTTTCCATAATCTTTGGCAAGACTTGCTCGTTTTGCCATTCGTTTGAGTGAGCCACCAATAGCTTCGCAAAACGGTTTATTATTTTTTGGATATTTTTCCAAAAAACTTCAGGGAATTTCACGACAGTCCGCCATACAACACTTTTTTGTAGTTCTTGTCATTTTAGAGTTACATCGCCAAAAAAATTAGGCCCTTATCAAATGTTACTCTTGACAATTTTTGAAAAACTAAGTATGCAGAGTGGCTTAAAAATACCATATCTTTATGCCTACCAAGTTTCATTCGATTCTGAGATGGTGCTGCCAGCCCCATAGAAGAGTTGGCGCGAAATTCGTCTTATCTCTTTTGGCAGTGAAGAGTAAGAAATGAGAAAAGAAGAGTGAAAAGTGAGAAGTGAGATGTCTCACTTCCCATTCTCTATTGCTCTCTACTTACTTCTCATTTCTTACTTCTCAATTATCATTCATTATTTCGGACTTTTCACATTATTCGACCAAACGACATTATCGGCCATATGACCTGTTTGACCAATTTGACCGAACGTCATTTTCACACAAATTATTCTTTTCGACGTTCGAGCGTCAAATGACCTGTTCGACGTATACGACAATTTTGACCGTATGTCCCTTTCGACCGAAAGATATTTTTGGCCAAACGGTGATTTCGGTCTAATGGAGTCCGTTTGAAGTCCGGCCGAAAATAAATACTGTTACATGTGGACTCCATAAAAATCATTTTTACTTTTTACATCGTCACAATCACTTGCTCCCAATTCGATGAGCAAATAGCGGCCCATAATCACTACCGTTTGATACATCGAGGTAATCCATGTGTGAGGATAGCTATATTTATAAATAAAAATTATTCATCTGGAAGTAATCGTTATCCATCGGTTCGTTTTAAATACACAACAAACTCTGGTATTGGATGAACAACTGAACAACATAGCGAGGCTGGAACCCTCCGGAGGATTCAACAGGCTGGGCAATGGGGCACAGTGGGCTCTCATCTTTTACCACAGAACATGCTTCGATATAGTATGTGTTTCCACCGGCACTCCTATTCCCATGCACAGATGAACTGGATTAATGGACGCTAGGATGTTGCCACCATCATCGAAACGCTTTGACTGTATGATGCTGTCGACAGCGTTGTTTTCGCTGCGGTGAAGCGATGTTCAGGTATCCAGAAAACACACTTTGAAATCATTATCTGGAGCAGAAAAATGATGCTTTTGAAATTAAACGTACATGCCTGGATACATTCTATGGACGGTTCAGTGGCACCACGCTCTTTCTGATCTTTCGAATGTCGTTAGCAGGCCAGTCAGCTTGGGTGGTGTGTGGCTAAATATCCCTTGGTTGAAGTCAAAATGGGACCGTTCCTTACTGGTAGGGTAATGTGCAATGATTTCAATTATCAAAATTGGCATAAGACAAACACATTTTCGTCATATGTTAGCGATGTTCTTCATAAGCAGACCGTTTATAGACATAGAATAATTCAAAATTCTGCAGAAAGTTTCAAACTAGTTAAGTATCACTATCAGTTTCATACAAAACTTTCAACAACTAGGTACGACAAATGAACCTTACTATCCAGCACAAGCCAGACAAAATGGTTGCAGCAACTTGATTGAAACTAAATCTGGTAACATATGAGTTGCAGTCCTGGCCATCAATTAACCTATTATCACAATTCAGATAGCTTTTTTTTAGGTAACCTTCTTCTTCTTCTTCTTCTTATTGGCATTACATCCCCACACTGGGACAGAGCCGCCTCGCAGCTTAGTGTTCATTAAGCACTTCCACAGTTATTAACTGCGAGGTTTCTAAGCCGGGTTACCATTTTTGCATTCGTATACCATGAGGCTAACACGATGATACTTTTATGCCCAGGGAAGTCGAGATAATTTCCAATCCGAAAATTGTCTAGACCGGCACCGGGAATCGAACCCAGCCACCCTCAGCATGGTCTTGCTTTGTAGCCGCGCGTCTTACCGCACGGCTAAGGAGGGCCCCTTTTAGGTAACCTATGTGAGATAAATTTAGTCATATGTGAGCCTGTATGTGAACCATGTTCTAGTCATATACTCATATATGAGAAATAGTCGACTTAATTTAGTCATATATGAGACCTCTAAATAGGGGGAAATGCTTATCTAATCTCCCGGTCAATGTCATCATATAGTGCATATACTCCTGTATATACACGATTGTGATGCATCACCAGTCCTAAGATTTGCACGTATTACCTGGCAATCTAACTGCATTGATTGTGTGCCTTTTAAAATTTTCCAATAATATTACGTTGAAATATCACAAATTTTGGTGGTTTTTCTCGAATGGGAAAGGAAAGTGCAAGGGGGTACCAGGCCAAGTTTTTTTTTTTTTGTCTTTATTTAGGAGACTTTCAGCCCGAGGCTGGCTCATCTCCGACCAGGCCAAGTTCGCCTTGGTGGTGTCAACATGATAAGCAATAGGAATAGGAATAGCAATAACAACAACAATGCTTACCACAATTTGAATTGCGAGCCTTATAGCTAGGAGAGTTTAGAAGCAGTTCTTCCTGTATTAGAATTTAGATAAAGAAACAGTGAAGTATGTGTATGCATGCGCGTATGAATGCGGAGCATGTGTGTTATTATGATTCCAGGGGACTATTAAATGTTAAAATATAATTGTTGTAGAGGCGCAATACAGTTTAATAGGTGCTTGTCACATAACAATATACTAATGAATATCCTAGCCAAATGTATACCGCTAATAATAAGTAACACTAATCACTATCAGAAAATCCCAGGAAGTCGGACATATCATGCAGACTGAACCCCTCGAAGAAGGATTCATCTGAGCTGTCTTCAAAACCAGGAAAGCCGACCACAAGTTCATCATAATCACCACCTTCTTCAACATTAGATGGAACCTCTTCTTGAATCAAACCCAGGGGTGATATTGCGCATCTCGAATCGAATCACTCGATTTGTACGTTTTTGCATTCGTTTCGAAAAAAATGCGGCATTATGTATTTCGTTCGACTTCATTCAGTCGCAGTACAAGATTTCGAATGGTGCTGTACTAGATCAATCGAGTATGTTCTGTCAAACGAAATGTAAACAGAGAGAATAAGAGATAACTGTCTCCGTGTTTATTATGCCGCCCGCTGGAGAGACAACCTTCAGCGCATTGCGAATGTGAGTAAACAAAGAGAATAAGAGTAATTTCATCTGCGTGTAGCATGTTGCCTGTTGGAAAGGCATACTTCAGGGCATGAATTGGCAGTTAATTTATGAACAAGCAAATCGTGCTCAATGACTATAAAAGCAATATTATTTATTGAGCAGTTGAAACCGATTAAAACATTATGCCGATACGACATGTTTTATAAATTGAGATATAGTTACGACACAAATTATAAGTTTTATTATTAATTGCATATTATTCGGCAACTCGGCCGTACGAAAACCATTTTTTTGTTATTTGTCTTGGCTGTGCATATGCACAGCACATGTTTCTAAATGGACAAATTGATATGAGATTTGCGAAAAAGAATCCACGTGTCTTGGAGGCACTCGAACCCTCAACCTCCTACTCTCTAGATAGACGTGATAACCCCTACACAACAAGACCACTTAAAGGTCACGTTTGCGGAAAAGCCATCAAAATCCAAATTCCAACCTCAACCACGGTTAGCTCTTTTTGCAAATTGAATATCTTTCGGATGCTTGATTTGTCCAATTTTCACATGTGATTTGCTGTTGTATATTCACAGTCAAGCGAGTGCACATTGTTTATTAATCGAGATGATCGCACTCCATGCCCCCAATAACGGGCTGGGCGGATTTGTGCCAAAGGCTTGCTTGGCTAAAGCATTTGATTACTTTGATTGCTCTAATTGTAATCAAGTGTCGGTCTTCCACCGTCATTAGTCGTCTGAGTACACGAGACCGCATGCGTAGAGCAATCAAACTCATCAAATGCTTTAGCATTTATTATATTTATTCGAGTTTATGCCACAGATCCTATTTTGGGCTAAATAATTTAAAGCTAAAGAAGGATTCGATAATAAATTACTTTGATGTTTCCATGTGTTTTAGTTAAATGTACTTGGGTCATCTCTTGCGCGTTTTTTTATTTTTTATTTTTATTACTCAACTATTTTTACGTAGATTTTGGAATATACACGTTTTTACGCAAATTTTCCCCATAGATTTTTCACGAAATCGTCAAGAAATACGTGAAAACTGAAAAAAACCGATTTAAGTCTTTTTCACGAGGATTTCGGGATAATTAGAGATTGCATATTGTCTGGAAACTATAAAAGTAGGTATACTAATGACATTTTTACCTTCAAGATACAATTTTGAAACATTTATTCTCTTCCCGTAGAGAAATAATAACAAATATAATGAAAAACATTCAGCAAGAAATGACTCTCGAACAACATTCGAAAGCTATAAAGGTGACGAGTGATTTTCATTCGACTTGAGTCGTTTTTCAATGTGCTATCGAGCCTCCATAATGCCAAAACATCTCGTTATTCTTGTACCTCCTCGAGCATACTCGAACGATGAGTCGCTTTCGAGATCGAATCGAAAGCCGTAATGCCAAACATGTTCGACTCGATAGAATAACGTTCGAATCGAGATGCACAATGCCACCCCAGGTTTCTAGCTGCAAAGTCTTTGAATCGATCCCGATCCTAAGCCAATTTGCGTAAAAAATCTATGGTCACTCCTGCACAAGAAATGTCTTGCTCAACACAAGTCTCCTAAGTATAACATGGCCGCCCAAGCTTAAATGGGCCCGGAATATGATACTCCGATGCCAACCTTAATATCTCGAGATAGGACTAGGAACTAGGAAGGAGGCACTGGCTAGAGCGCTGCACTGGGTCATTACCAAGATTTGGGAAGAGGAAGTTTTGCCGCAGGAGTGGATGGAAGGTGTCGTGTGTCCCATCTACAAAAAGGGCGATAAGCTGGATTGTAGCAACTACCGCGCAATCACATTGCTGAACGCCGCCTAGAAGGTACTCTCCCAAAATTTATGCCGTCGACTAGCACCAATTGCAAAGGAGTTCGTGGGGCAGTACCAGGCGGGTTTTATGGGCGAATGCTCCACTACGGACCAGGGGTTCGCCATTCCCCAAGTACTGCAGAATGCCGAATCCAACGTGCCCACACATCATCTATTCATCGACTTCAAAGCCGCATATGATACAATCGATCTGGACCAGCTATGGCAGCTAATGCACGAAAACGGATTTCCGGATAAACTGATACGGTTGATCAAGACGACGATGGATCGGGAGATGTGCGTAGTTCATAAATAAATGCATAAATGTAATCAGAAAGAATTTAATTCATTTTTATGATATCATCGGATTTAAATTTTACCTTACTCTAAACTTTACCTATTGCTTTGTCGTGTCAACTATGTTCAAATTATCGTTTAATTTGTGTACTCTGATGATCCAAAATAAGAATCTTTCTTAAACCACTTTTTTGCCAACAACAGTGTAATCCTATTTATATAAATTCATCTCAACGGTTGTGATAAGGAATATTTTTTTAAAAATCTGCCTAAAGAACTGTTATTTAATCGAATAATATTATTATACTAATAGAGTAATCGAAAATCTTAAAACTAATGAGTTGGAATAGGATTGAAAATGTTGAAATAAAAATTAAACAAAATTTAACAAAACAAATGGAAATTAGATTAGGGAAAAATAAAGTAAAACAAAAATCTTCTCTTTTTGTCTTGAGTTCTTGAATATACCGAATGTTGGCTTTAAGTTGCTAAACTTCCGTCACTCGCATAACCGTCCCATGTTCCAAGGAATCCCAGGAAACATGGGGCAAACATGCGTATGACGGAAGTAAAGCTGTTTGATAAAACCATCGGACATTATAACTAAGATAATGTTGATGTGATTTTTTATACAAAGGGGTAAAATATAAAATATTTAGCTGCAAATCCAAAGAGCTTGAGTCATTTAGATCCTGTTGCTCCGATGGATAAATTGAGTAGACCGTAGCGTCAATCATTTTCGTTCCGCAAACCATGCCGATTTTTCCTAAAATAAATTTTAACAAGACCATCTAAGCTCCACAACTGTCCTACTATAATAACTCGGCAACTTCGCAAATCACATATTATCCGGAATACAGTGTTAGCAAATTCAAGGCGATAAATTATACAAATTAGGAACTTAAAAAATTGTGACACTTCGGTTTTTCATCCTGTCTGTATCCCTATGAGTTGAATAGCGAACGTAAGCCCGATAAACTATGAGAAAATCAAACAAATAACAGAATAATTTATATTATGCAGATATTATAGTAACATTTACATTTTATTTTATATTTATATCAAGGTATATACTAATCGTCATAATTATATCTAACCCCATTTAATACAATTAACTAATGATACTGGGCCACAAATGATTATGTGGCCACCTTTGTTTCACTATCTTTATTAAAAGCGACATGGTAAAGAAGAACGATTGCGATGCTCATTCTGGAGACTATGATGAGCAACAAGGAAGACATCGCAAAAGATAAGAATAACCTCAATTACGATGTGCAATGACATGCACATAACTCTTTCTAAAACAGAGTGATGTAAATCAGCAAATCAATTAATTAAGTAACTATCCAACCTTAAATAATTATTTTTTAAATATATTGCCATTTGATACCAATGAATTAGAAAGAGTTAGTGCAACAATCAACAATCACTGGTGCGATTTGCCAAATGCTGCAAGTAGTAGATTATTACTACATTTATATAGGGGGAAAGACGGCTTTCTCAGGTTTTGTTCTATTATTGGCAGGGGGTTTTTGTCGACCAAATTTTATGAAATTTGGCCACAATATTCTTTGATATGCAAAAAATGTTTAGGCCAAATTTGAGCCTAGTCAGCCATAAAAAACCCCCTGCCAATAATAGAACAAAACCTGCCAAAGCCGTCATTCCCCCTACATTAGTTTTTGTCTTATCCGTAAACCATTTGGCATTAAGGGTATGCGATAACACACTTTTTCCTAACGAAACGAAACGAAACGAAATTTAAAATGTCTATGTTGATTCGGATCGAAACGAAACGAAATATAGATTTACTTTCGAGACTTCGAAACGATACGAAATCAAGGTTCATTTATTTCGAAATTTTTCGAAACGAAACGAAATTTTAATTTTTTTCCGCGGAATTTTTATTAAAATGGTTTTACGCAATTCTGATTTCATTTTTTCGAAGTCAAATAACGAAGTCAAATAACTGAATTATAATAACAAAAGAGGTAGTCTGTGATAAATCGCCGCATTCTCGCCGCATATAACATTGGCGATAAGGCAATACCCCAGCATTTGTTCCGCTTTCAAAGGAATTCATCGTGAAGCGTGTGCTCCTGAATCTGATCAATTTTATATCAGTAAGTACATAAAAATATAGAAATTGTGGGATTTTTCATATACGGATTCAAAATTCGTTTAAAACCTTAGTTCACTTAAGAATTATGTAATTATGCTGAAGCATACTTCATATTCTCTTGTCAGCCTGGCTTTATAGTACCGTGGGGCACCGTTGTAGGGGATTTCAAGTAATTAATTTACTAATAATTTATCTTATCCTGTTCATATACTTGACAGTAAGCTTTTAGTCCATGGAGATGGAAAGTATTCTTTGAAATTAAAACACACCATTTTCATGCGTGTAGAACATAACTGCATCAAAATTAAGTGCGGTTTAATTGCAAATTGCGACTAATAAAGTAAGGTAAGTGGAATACAAACCAAAGAAATTGCTTCTCAAGGTTCGTATTTAACTATTTACAGTGGTAGTTTACTCAACTAGTCTACTACAATTTATATCTTCTTCTTCTTCTTATTGGCATTACATCCCCACGCTGGGACAGAGCCGCCTCGCAGCTTAGTGTTCATTAAGCACTTCCACAGTTATTAACTGCGAGGTTTCTAGGCCAAGTTACCATTTTTGCATTAGTATATCATGAGGCTAACACGATGATACTTTTATGCCCAGGGAAGTCGAGACAATTTTCAATCCGAAAATTGTCTTGACCGGCACCGGGAATCGAACCCAGCCACCCTCAGCATGGTCTCGCTTTGTAGCCGAGCGTCTTACCGCACGACTAAGGAGGGCCCCAATTTATATATTTAGTAAATAAATAACTGTACGGATTTTGATCCTTCGATTCGAAATCCTTCCACGGTGCACGGATTTCGGTTCAAAAGGCTTAGCTTAAATTTATTATTTTATCATATTTCTTTAAATTTCTAATGTGTAAATGCACAACAGTTTGAAAATAGTGGCCTTCGTGCTCCTGTATTAACGATAAACGTTTCATTTGCATTCGTTTTTAATTTTCTAGACCCTTTTCACATACTGAGGTGCTTAAGTGTACGGATTTCGATGCCCCACGTTATCGTGCTAAGTCAAAATTAGGAAATGAATGCTTAGATTTATTTTGTTTTAGTAGGATACTCAGTTATGTTTCCACATCTGCCAAGCGTGAATACGCAGATAAAGAATTGATATTACCAGACCATCATTTGAAAAAAGCGTAACAGTCAAAACTTATTCCTTCTTATTCTTCGTCTACATATATATAGCACACATTTTTTTACCAATCTGTTTATTTATGAGGCTCAGATGTTTAATAATAAACTCTACGGAGCCAAAAACATTAGAAATAATAGACTACACTACAAGAATCCTGTGCACCTTCCTAAAATGCAAAAAGATATGTATTTCAAAATTAATTTCATATACCCATATCTAACGCAAGATCAATGTGCTTCGTTTAATAAACTTCTACAACACGATCAGAGATGCACCCACATTCCAAAACGTGGATAGGATAAACAGGAGAAATGTCGATTTAGATGACAATCCTGGTGTTGATAAATCGATGCCCATTTTACATATAAATATTTTTAAATATAAATATTAATTCGCCAATCTTTTCTACAAGAGGGATAAGCCTTGAAAATTAACTAAAAATTTCATTTTACGACGCTACTTCAAGATCCAAAATGAAAACAATTTTCATTCAAACGCGCTATACAATCTGTTTTTTTTACGCGGTTTATGGGAATTATGCGTTTTACGCTCCAACGGCTTGTAAAGAATCACCCTTTTCTCGACAGAAATGACGCGTTCTAGAAGTGCACGACCCATAAACTTTACTGTCTCGTTACAAGGGGAAAAAAATAACCCATACATTACTCGCCCGGTGGGCGCTGAATATTCTCAGTATATTGGTTATAGAACTGCCCGTGAAATAAAGAAGGAGATAGTCTGGTAAAACTATATTTTTTTAGAAATATGTTTCTGAAACTATTGTGTTTCAGTCATCATGTCAGATTTTTTAAATTTTGTTAATTTGAACTGTTGTCCATTCTCCCTCAGAAACTTTCAGAAAATTATACGGATCCACTCCCAGGAAATCGAATGATAGTCAATCAATCCTTTGGGGAACAGAACCAGAACCCCTTGTGGACCAGATTTCATGCGGGCTTGAGGATTTTTGTGATGTCTTAGATGAGTTCTTTCAGGTTTCTATAAAAAAAATCCCGCAGACTTCTATTATTCTATTTAAACGAATTCAACATTGAACTCCCTAAAATTTGATTATATTTTTGTAGAACTAGTATTATCAGACCTACCAGACAGTATTGCAACTAAAATATTTACCTAAATGATATATTCTCAACAGAATCATGAGTAGGACAATGCCTTGACTGTCCCACCCAGGAGAATTCGTGCGTAGGACATGTCCTACTTGTCCTACCTACCCAAGCGCCACTGAACACAATCGATCCGCACTGAATAATGTTGTGCTTTTCGGTGCAGACATTAGTTTTATCACTTCGCGGTCTCCCACACTAGCTGGCATGATCAGCATCAACACGATCGATTGCACACTGGTTAAACAAATTTCTGCTACGCGATGTAGATTTTTTTCACGCATTGCCGTCCCACGATCGATTCCGCATTCTTACTGTGCAATTAGTAAAAAAATATCACAAATTTGAAATTTGAATCTTGGAAACACTGCAGACGTTTTATAGAAGAAAACTACATACGTATTTGTTGACTAAGAATGGGGTTTTCTAGTAAGCGTTAATAGAAAGATTTGTATAACAAGTTTTAAACAAGTTTTAAAAACATCTTCACAATATAGTTCAGCGGCGCAGCCAAAATTTTTGATAATAAAAAGTATGGTTTAAGTTTAAATTTGTTTCGAAATTCCGCGGAATTCCGTTAAATTTCGTTAGAAGCTAGATTTTTCTAGCGAAATTTTTGTAATTTTACGAAACGAAACGAAATCAAGAAATCAGATTTCGCCATGCTCAAATTCCGCGAAATTCCGCGGAATTTCGTTTCGAACCACCTGAAACGAAATTTTTCGAAATACCGCATATGCTTATTTGGCATTGCTTAAACTATTTAAAAAAAATCGTGATGGTAAGGGGTGCTTTACCTCCACTTAAGCTTCTCAGTCTGAACTGGCTGGTACTCCCCACAGGCTGACACTTCTCATGCATTACTAGTGATAACTAGTGTTCTACCGAAACAGCCCACTTACGTTGCTCCCAACAACATTTACCATAATTTCATTGGTTGGTACATACTGAACTATTTTTCGCTTGTCGTTTGATTGACGCTTCCAAATATATAAGGTACACTGGGGGAAGTGGAAAAGGAAAAATCGATAGTGCATGTTTGAATTAGTGTAAAACCAGTTTAAATGATCTAAATGCGTTCAATCAAAATGGGCTATCAAAAACCCTGATTAATCCACCTAGCGGTGTTGGTGCCTTTCTCGTGCATATAAATACTGAAAAATATGTGTGAGTGTTTTTTAGCGTGTTTTGTGTATAGAAAATAGTATTTTGGCCATAACTTCTGATCCCATAGTCCAATTTGGCCAATTTTCAATAGCAAACAATGGGACAGGATTCTCAGTCGAATGGAACTTGTTGCGAGTAGTTCGGCCAATTCTGAGTTTTAAAAAGTGTGTCTACAAAATTTTGTACACATACACACATACACACACACACACATACATACATTTTGTACACATACACACATACACACACACACACATACACACATACAAACTAGACCTCTTCATGTTTTCAAAAAGTTTCAAAAATTCAACCGGTCAGCCCCCGGAATCACAATTCTTATGCAAAAATATGCCTCCTGTCAAATTTTCAGCTAATTCGGATAAAATTTCGAGGTGGCGCTAGTCGATTTAGTGTTTTCGGGCTATTTTCAATTTTTAAAAAATCTAACAAGAGATATAAATGCCAAAAATGATCGCAACAACCTCTAAGCAAACGGAAGCTTTTGATGTGCTCTACAAGTCTCGTAAACAATGCGATTCATTCCGTTCACGTTTTATCCCTGTTAAAGTGATTTTCAAGCTTTTAAGTGCATAAAAATACTGTTTCCCCCACAACTCGTTGTTGTACAACATTTTTGAATTTACAACAAATGATTGCTAATTTATTATATTATTATTCCTCTTTTCTCCCTGGAAATTTGAGTAATATAATTGTCACTGTGCGATTTATCGTTAAATTCTTAAAAATCAGAAGCTGAACATTTGTCATAAATTTGCACGTTAGGATTTCTTCAAACAAGTTGTTCGAACAAAACATAAATCAAATCATATGATATTTGATGCTTACAACAAACGACTTCTAAATTTTGTTAATTTCACCATATGTCTGCATGCTTTTAACATTGAGTGCATCGTAGTAACAAGTGAAATCGAAGCTTCTTTGTTTGAACAACTTGTTTAAAGAAATCTCAGCGTGCAAATTTATGACAAATGTTTAGCTTCTGATTTTTAAGAATTTAACGATAAATCGCACATTGACAATTATATTACTCAAATTTCCAGGGAAAAAAGAGGAATAATAATATAATAAATTAGCAATCATTTGTCATAAATTCAAGAATTTTGTAGAATAACGACTTTTGGGGGAATAGTATTTTTATGCACTTAAAAGCTTGAAAATCACTTTAACATGGACAAAACGTGAACGGAACGAATCGCAATGTTCACAAGACTTGTAGAGCACACCCAAAGCTTCCATATAGAGGTTGTTGCGATAGTTCTCGACGTTTATATCTCTTGTTAGATTTTTTCCAAAATTGAAAATAGCCCAAAAACACTAAATCGACTTGAGCCACCTTGAAATTTTATCCGAATTAGCTGAAAATTTGACAGGAGACTTATTTTAGCATAAGAATTGTGATTCTGGACTAACCGGTTGAATTTTTGATACTTTTTGAAAACATGAAGAGGTCTAATACATACGGGCATCCGTAGGACTGTCAGGTTGGCCTCAATGGTCAAATGGCAGCGTGCGTGGGACAGTTCCACTAAGGGTAGATGGACACATAGGTTGATACCGGAGATAGGTACGTGGGTCAAGAGGCGCCATGGGGAAATCACTTTCCACCTGACCCAGGTCCTTACAGGCCATGGTTGCTTCAGACAGTACCTACACCGGTTCGGACACTCGGCCTCGTCCGGTGTGCGTTGGTTTAGAGGAAACGGCGGAACACGTGTTGTTCGTGTGCCCGCGTTTTCGCACAATGCGTGACCACATGCTTGCCACATGTGGTCTGGACACTACCCCGGACAACCTAGTTCGGAGGATGTGTAAAGATGAAGTTGGCTGGAACGCCGTTTTATCGGCTGTCGTCCAAGGCACCGCGTCGGCAAGTCCCTCTGTGTGCTGGCGAATAGGCCCTATCGCAGAAAGGTCAATTTGGGGTGCACGCGGCATCATCATTCTTGATACCAGTCGTGCAGAGGGAAGCAGGCGCGAAATCGACCCTGCCCACCTTCCGAGGACATAGGTCTTGGTAAGGCCACCTGGAAAGCCGGCAATGCGCTGGCACGATACCATGGTGTTCTTCTAAAAAAGCGAGTCACGATGTTCGATGCTGCAAGGACACGCAGCTAACCTCGAGGGTGCGTTATGCACTGGCCCCCCTTTGAAGCATTACTTTCTGGTTGTACCGAAGGGACGATGGGCTTGGCGGCAATGGAAACGGTTTAGCTGGTCGGGGATGCAGTCCTGCCTCCCTCATTGGAGGTGGCCCCTAACCCAGCACTTCCTGGTCAACCCAGGATGTCTGTTGAGCAGATTCCCCCTCCATTGTTTAAAAAGCTGCAAGCAGGCCCTATTACAGCGACCGTGCGCCGCTCAAAGCACACAAGCCCAACAGGTGTGCCAACCGGCACATCAGGATTCATGCCAGTAAGATCCTGATTATGGTATACTGGTCACGGCAAACGACATTGGACGATTCTCGGTTTTTGGATAGGATTAGGCGTATATGGGCTGACAGTCGAGCTATTCTGTTTCCTGAGTAAAACAGAGTGGCATCTTTTTGAAATGGCAAGCAGGCTAATGGTTCAACTACCTCCGTCTCGGTTAACAACCTGGCAGGCCTCCGGTAACGCTCAACACCTGTCACCTATACCGGTGGGTAGTAGGTTCAGATGCACCATTCCTGAAACACGCTGATCCGGCTCTGAACACGGTGCTATATGGCACCGGAGTCAACCCTTGCATGGACCTCACTGTTTACAAAAGCACCCATGGGATCACAAGAGGCGACTATAACAGGTAGAGATAACGGACCAGAGGGGGGACCCTTTTAACATGGAAAATTCTACAATCAACGAAGGAGCAGGCGGTGCGAATGCTTTCGCAAAGAGTGGGAGGCTGCAGCTATCTCCAGTGATGGCGCAGTCAGCAGTAGCAAGTACAAGCAGTATGGCCAAGGCTGCTGAGAACCAGGCAGGCCAACAGGAGCTAGGATCCGGGAATAGGGTGTCCACCCCGAAATCGGAAAGTAGTTCTATTCAGGAGGATCTACAATTTGGGAGGTCCAACCTGATGGAGGTGCGGAAGCGAGTCAACGAGCTCTGTGACTTCGTAAAAGACAAGCACAATGTTCACATGAAGGTCAAGCTTCTAGTGACGATCATCAAGTCCGCCGTTAAATCTGCTGAGCATAGACAGAACGCGCTCAAAAGAAGAGCGGAAAAAGCTGAAAAAGCACTAAAAGATGCAGCGGAGCATACAACAGTCGAGGCACTGCAAACACCAATGAGCCCCCGAAATACTCGCACGGAGAAGCGAAGCAGGGACTCTCCAGGAGAGCAGGAAATCCCGAAGAAGCAGCGGAACGTGCAAGATTGTGCTAGCGTACTGAAGGAAGGCGTCAAGAACGGTGATTGGCAAACCGTGGAAAGTCAGCGGGAGAAGAGAAAGAAGCAGAAGGAGTAGGTGGAAAAGAAGAATGAGCAGAAGAAGAAAGAAAAACATCGCTCTTCTCGTGAGCGTGTCAAGGGGGACGCCTTGATAGTCGAAGTGAGCGACAAGACGACATACGCAGCGATATTACGGAAGGTGAGAGAAGACCCGGTGCTCAAGGACTTGGGTAAAAAGTGGTGAGGACTAGGCGTACTCAGAAGGGGAATTGCTGTTCGAGCTGAAGAAGGATCCCACGGTCAAGAGCTCGGCCTTCCGGGAGCTCATTGCCAATTCCTTAGGTAGTGAAGGAAACGTAAGGGCTTTAACGCAGGAGGCCGTGGTCGAATGCAGAGACCTGGACGAGATAACTACGATAGACGAACTGAGGGATGCACTGATCTCACAATGCACGCTGGGCGAAGTTCAGATAACCATTCGGTTGAGGAAAGCGTACGGTGGTACACAAATAGCAGCGATACGACTACCGGTAGATGCCGCCAACAAAATGGTGGAGGTGGCCAAGGTGAAGGTCGGATGGTCTATGTGTCCGTTGAGACTCACCCCTAGAATCACCAAACAGATGGAGCGATGCTTCAAATGTATGGCATTTGGACACCAAGCGCGAAACTGCAGTGGTCCAGACAGATCCGGTCTTTGTAGGAAATGTGGTAGAGAAGGACACGTTGCTAGGGACTGCACAAAGCAACCAAGATGCCTACTCTGCAAACCGGAGGACGGAAACGACCATACGACGGGTGGCTTCCAATGCCCTGCCTACAAGAAGGCGATGGCGGGCCGAGATTAATGGAGATCATCCAGTTGAATCTCAACCATTGCGACACCGCACAGCAGCTGTTGTGGCAGTCGACAACAGAAGCAATGTGCGACGTGGCAATTATTGCTGAGCCTTACCGGATTCCTTCTGACAACGGCAACTGGGTGGCGGATGCTACGGGGATTGCGGCTATTCAAGTGATGGGGAAATTCCCTATTCAAGAAGTGGTAGACAGTTCAAGCAGAGGTTTCGTAATCGCCCAAATTAACGGGATCTTCGTATGTAGCTGCTACACACCCCCAAGGTAGACTTTGGAGCAATATAACCGGATGCTGGACTCACTCACGGAGAAGCTGATCGGCCGAAAACCAGTGATCATCGGAGGCGATTTCAATGCTTGGGCAGTGGATTGGGGAAGCAGACTGACTTACTCCAGAGGTTACAGTTTGCTGGAGGCGCTGGCTAAGCTGGAAGTAAGATTGTGCAACGAAGGTACCGTTAGTACATTCCGCAGAGATGGCAGGGAGTCCATCATCGATGTCACGTTCTGCAGTCCGTCGATGGCGAGGAACATGAACTGGAGAGTTTGTGAAGAATATACCCATAGCGATCACCAGGCGATCCGATATAGTGTTGGAACACGAATGCCGACGGTACGACGAGAGATAAGGTCTAATTGGCGAAAATGGAAGACTAAAGACTTCGATTAGGATCTTTTAATCGAGGCACTTCAAGAGGACAGCGACGCTACAAACCTTGACGCAGACCAGCTGATGGAAACGCTGGCGAGGGCTTGCGATGCGACGATGCCGAGGAAATTGGAGCCAACGAATAGCCGACGGCCAAGTTACTGGTGGAACGAAAATCTTGCCAACCTTCGCGCTGCCTGTCTCAGAGCTAGGAGACACGTTCAGAGGGCACGGTCTGAAATGGTCAGAGAGGAGCGAAAGATAGTTTTCCGTGAAGCTAGAGCGGCTTTCAAACGGGCGATCCAAATCAGCAAGTCTAACTGCTTTAAGGAGTTTTGCCGGGAAGCTGACGCTGATCCTTGGGGTAACGCTTATCGAGTTGTGACAAAGAAGATCAGGGGTCCAGCGACGCCAGCCGAAATGTGTCCGGACAAGCTGAAGATCATCGTGGACGGTCTTTTCCCGCAGCATGGTTCTACGACGTGGCCGCGTACGCCGTACGAAGATGAAGACCGAGTAACCGCTGCAGGTATGCAAGTCACCAATGACGAGCTATTATCAGTGGCGAAAGGTTTGAAGTTGAAAAAAGTTCCGGGTCCGGATGGAATTCCAAATGTGGCTCTAAAATCCGCGATTTTGGCGTTCCCGGATCTGTTCAGGATGGTGCTGCAGAAGTGTTTAGTAGACGGTAATTTTCCGGACACGTGGAAGATCCAGAAACTGGTGCTGCTGCCGAAACCAGGAAAACCGCCGGGGACTGGCTTATCGGAAAAACAGTTCGGATTCCGCAAAGGCAGATCGACTGTGGATGCAATCAGGACAGTCATTGAAGATGCAGAGAGGGCGTCCAAGAAGAAGAGGAGCGGCAATCGGTTCTGCGCGGTAGTGACGATTGACGTCAAAAACGCGTTCAATAGTGCCAGCTGGGAGGCCATCGCCGCAGCGCTGCATGGGATGCGAATCCCCGACTTCCTGTGTAAAATTCTCAGGAGCTACTTCCTGAACCGGATTCTGGTTTACGACACGAACTCGGGGCAAAAGTCGATCAGGGTTACGGCGGCCGTTCCACCAGGGCCCATGCTAGGCCCCACGTTGTGGAATGTGATGTACAACGGGTGCTGATGCTGAAGTTGCCCAAAGGTGTAAAGATTTACGGATTCGCGGATGATGTCGTCCTAACGATAACCGGTGAGTCACTGGAGGAGGTGGAAATGCTGGTGGCGGAAGCGACCGACGCTGTAGAAACCTGGATGAATGGAGTCAAGCTGCAGCTGGCTCATCACAAAACGGAAGTGATGCTGGTCAGCAACTGCAAAGTAATCCAGCGGATGCAGATTACCATCGGAGGGCACGACATCCCGTCGGTGCGGACTCTGAGACATCTAGGTGTGATGATTGATGACCGGTTGAACTTCAACACCCACGTGGACTATTCCTGTGAAAAGGCGGCTCAAATGATCAGTGCGTTAGCAAGGATCATGCCGAACGTCGGCGGTCCGAAAGGCAGCAGTAGGCGTCTTCTTGCGTCAGTATCATCCTCGATACTAAGGTACGGAGTTCCAGCCTGGGGAGCTGCGCTCAAGACGAAACGTAACCGGAGGAAGCTGAATAGCGTCTTTCGTCTAATGGCCATTCGAGTCGCGAGGGCGTACGGAAGGATTTCGTCGGAGGCAGTTTGCGTTATCGCAGGATGATTCCAGTCTGCATAACCCTAGCAGAGGACATCGAATGCTACCAACGGAGGGATACCATAAATGTGTGGAAGGCGGTAAGACTGGACTCTATGGTGAAGTGGCAGCAGGAGTGGGACAATGCGGATAATGGAAGGTGGACCCATCGGCTCATCCCCAATGTGTCGACGTGGGTGAACAGGGAGCATGGTTAGGTGAACTTTTACCTCACACAGTTCCTGTCCGGACACGGTTGTTTCCGCCAATATTTGCACCGGTGTGGCCATGCGTAATCGCCATTCTGCCCGGCGTGTATCAACGTAGAGGAGACTCCAGAGCACGTGATATTCGACTGCCCGAGGTTTGCGGAGGCACATAGGAGAATGCCTGCCATAAGGGCGGACAACATCGCAGAGCGAATGTGTCGCGATGAAGGTACGTGGCATGTGGTAACCAGAGTCGTGACACAAATAATGTCAGAGCTGCAGCGTAGATGGAGAAGGGACCAGCAAGTAAGCGTCGGGGAGCAAAATCCAGCACAGTGAGCAGTGTTTGGCCTCGGGTCGTCGGGGCGCCAGCGAACCGGAAGTCTTCTGCCAACCGGAATCGTTGGACCGACCTCGGCACTCGAATTGCCAGCCTGCTGAAGGAAGAAGAAAGAAGAAGGAAGTGCTTCGGGTATGTAGGGCACCGCCAGTGCGGACGTTATCCACCACCGGAACTGTCGGACCACCTCTGCAACCCGAAGACGAAGACGGAGCAATGCGCGAAAGCGTCCCCTGCGATAGCCGCCGGTAGTCAGGGCACCATCAGTGCGGAAGTTTCCTTCACCGGAACTGGTGGACCACCCTCGACGCCGGGGGAAGTCAGGAGGATTCGAGTGAGGAAGTTTATGGCACAACCGCCGAGGGATCGAGACAACGTAGCAGTGGATCTCAGCAAGCCAGTCGGCGAACTAGCCTAAGCTAGGGGCCGGAATTTTAGAAGAAGTGCATGAGCACAGCCCCCCCCCCGAAGTAGTCGCAGCATCCAGTGGTCCCGGGGGGATCGAGGCAAGGAGGATAAGGGACCCGGTTTATCCGGGAGGCACATTTTTAGCAGGTCGGGAGGAGCCCATCCCTGTTCGCCTTCGAGCATAGTGTGGATGCTCGAGGTGTCTGTCGCGCAGATTTTTGATGGCCTACACACATACATACATACACACAAACAGACATCACCTCAATTCGTCGAGCTGAGTCGATTGGTATATAACACTATGGGTCTTCGAGCCTTCTATCAAAAGTTTGTTTTTGAGGCGATCATAAGGCCTTTACGTATACTTAGTATACGAGAAAGGCAAAAACAGTCAATTTTGCACCAATTGTGCGGTAATTCATACCATTTTGATCGCTTCAAATGTATGGAAATAGATTTTAAAATTAGGAGTTGTTTTTCCACTTACCCTAGAGGGATGGGGTAAGTGGAAAACCCATGTTATCTTGACCTTCAATAGTGGTGAGTAGTTACATATAACTAAAATCAATACGATAATTTCTCTGAGTATCTTTTGTGGAATAATTTCATTACTTTAACGGAATAGATCCTCAAGGAATTCTGGTCTGGCTGGTTTTGCTTTCTCGAACACTAAGTGTACGTAAAATCTATATGGGGCGAACCAAAGATGAACTTTTTAAAGGAAAAATGGGACTTACAGGGTTATAAACTAATCAACTTAGTTTAACGAATTGAGATGATGTCTGTATGTGCGTATTTGTATGTATGTGTGTGCGCAAAGCACGTACAAAATTATCAGCTATTCTTAAGTACTTGTCCTTAATCAATTTGTTCGCAAAAAATTACATTCAACGGCGAAACTTGTTATGAATAAAAATTAATGTGAATTATCCAATATATTCACCTATCAGTGCTGTTTTTTACTTTTTTATACATTTTTTTCATATCTAAAACATGTGAAAGGCATCAATACCGATAGGTGTATTAATCAGGCATTTTCTCATTCATATCAAATCACCACTGGAATCACAATGATAACAAAGAAGGAACATATTAAGATTCATAGCTATCGAAATAAACCCTGGAGGGAAGAAAAAAATTGCGTAATTAGAACATTATCCACTTCCCCCGCAGTGTTTGATACCTGGGGTAAGTGTAAAATCTTTGAATTATTTGCTTTCTTGGTACAAATCACTACCAATTGAATGAGATTAGTTTAATTTTATTAAAATGGTCACCTGTGATATAAATTCTCTTGAAAAAAAGGACAATTGGTGCAAATAAGAATTGATTTTATGAATGCAAAAATCAACTTTTCGCTAAACCTTAAATTACAGTTCAAGCGTTAGCCGGGTTAGTGTATGTATTATTCAAATTTTAACATAATATCAGTGTGATCATCAAAGTATATTCTTGCATAATGTTACGATGTGGTAAAATTGTAGAATATGTACAATTTCAATTTTTCGTGTCAATTTTTACACTTACCCCCTTTTTCCACTTCCCCCAGTGTACCTTAAAAGTATTTACTTTCATTCCAAACTGAACAACATAAATCATTACCAACTGTGCGAAAGACGATTTAAATTTGAGTTTTACATTGATAGGTAGGTATTATTTGAGCCAACTCCCAACCAGCGTGTATCATTCAAATAATGATTAAAACATAAAACTGTCGAGAAGTAATGCCATATTATGCTCAACTAAATGCAGCTACGTAGCTACTACGGATGCGGTACGTAAATGGTCGCTTCACGTTATATTGATAATAATGCATTTCACAATATTTCCTAATGGCATGAATTTAATATAAAATACAACATCAATATGTCTCACCATTGTCATCATGTCAAATTTGCAACACGCTTCTTTGGTGCGAACTGTAGAGAAATTGAAGAGAAACTTTCTACAACAATAAGAAAAATGTGTACAAGCGACTATAAAAGCTTTTTTTTGCCATGCGGAGTAATAGTCAACACAGAGGACGTAAAATTTCGTTGTCCTTTTTCATCAGCAACAACGGCGAAGCCCGTCACTGCTCTGAAAATATTCGGAGGCAGAACCTGAAACGAAGTGTAAGTACTTAGCTCAAGTGCAGGACGGCAACGGCACATTTGGGAAATTTGCTCGAGCAGGAAGATTTTTATGGCAACCAAATATGACAACTTGTCCAAAACGTCATTCGTTAGATGCTGTGCGAGTGCGGCAATGACGCTGCAATGAATTTTCCATAAGACAACAATTTGCATGTTTCACTGGAAAGCATATTTCGAGGAATGAGTTTTGTAAAATGATAAATGGTACAAAACAATCAAATGCGAATGCGAATTAACGCGAAATGGCTGTGCAGCAATAAAAAAATAAACTATTGGAGTGCACTATGATACGTCACGGTTCAATTCGTTGTTCGTGTTCAGGGGAACTTTCCATGCACCTATAATTACTTTTGGAGCGATGATAAACTTTACCTTCACGATACGATATCATCCATAGCATCGAAAGCTGCTGAACAAACTGCTACATCATTTTTCTTTTCTATCCTGACAGTATTTGTTTTTTCCATCACCAAAATTCAATGGACTCGGTTGTGCAATGGTGGGTGGATTGACGGAGAGAAATTTCCAGAGAAGGACGAGAGCATATAAATTAATGATAAACTTTTAATGATCATGCATGGTGCGCTTCGTGAAGTAATTGAATTGTACAACTTTACGATCGAGAGGCATTGATTATGGACGTAACAGTTTTTTTTTCTCATTTGTGACACTCACATACGACAATTGATGGTACGCTAGCAACACAACCTCCAGAAACAATTGAAATATTTTTGTTTGGTTTAGGCAATTTTTTCAGCAAAATTTATTAAAAAGCACTATAAACACTCTGACATCGTAGACAAAGTGTCAGATGATAGTCTAAAGAAGATATTAATGACTAATGTTTCCATCATGTGGAGTAAAATTCACGCATTCAGAAACGATTTTTTTTGTAATAGTTTAAAAAAATCACAATTCTCATTTGATGCACCTCTAATTTTTCATGGATTCTGTTGAAAATTAATAAATTACTTTGTTCAAGATGCAAATTTAAATGGAGGGATGGTACTTTAAATCTGGAATTGTTTTGAAAATAGTGAACAGCTCGCTGTCCATGGGATACATGTGTGCTAATGTACCATGAGTACCAATGAGTTTACGTGGGTGCCTATGAGATCTCATTAGTGCCAAGTACTAATCAACTCCCGTTAGTGATAATGAGTTTGATTGTAAACCAGTGGGTGTCCGCGAAACCATTCAACTCAACCAAGTTCTTTTTAGTGCCATTGAATTATTGTGAGGCAAGCCCTTGTGAGTGCCAATTAGGGGAAAAGACGGCTTTGGCAGGTTTTGTTCTATTATTGGCAGGGGGGTTTTTGTCGACCAAATTTTATGAAATTTGGCCACAATGTTCTTTGATATGCAAAGAATGTTTAGGCCAAATTTGAGAATAGTCAGACATAAAAAACCCCCCTGCCAATAATAGAACAAAACCTGCCAAAGCCGTCATTCCCCCTAATACATTAAACATTAAATGCCCATGTGTGGCAATTAGACAGTCAACATAGATGTGAGGACCTTCCGAGGCCCAAGTATCGACTATGACCGCTATAAACCAGAAACCGACGGAGGGTTTGGCCACCATCAACACGGTTTTCGCCGATATCGCCAGGGCTTTCAGCCGAACCTGGACTCCTTTGGTCCTTACAAAACCTCAAGACCGGAGTGTCATAGGCAACATGCTTGCCTTCGTTAAAAATTTCCTCACCCGACGAATCTTCTAAGTGCTCATTGGCGGCACAGCGTCAGACGAGTACCACGAAGAAACCGGCTTCCGCCAAGGATCGGTTCTAGCGGTGACGCTTTTCCTCATCGCTATGTACGGCGTTTTCAGCGTTCTACCTGCGAACGTATATTTATATTTGAATACGCCGACGACATCGGTCGTGGTCAACAGAACGCACCATCGCTGGGCTTCATCGGTTGGTTTTGTCATCAACAGCCGCTTGCTTTATGGTCTTAAACTAACGTCATGTCATGTCAGTGTTGGTAAAATCACTCATAAATCTGAATCAACGAGCGCTCCCGTGCGAACGAAATCATCAGCGATTTTAAAGGAATGCATCACGCTTGAATTTTTCATGCTAACGCGCATCATTTCACTCATTAGCATTAGCATTAGCATTAGCATTAAGCATTTCGCACAAATTCGTAGGTGGTACAAGCCAACACTATTGTACGAGAGTAGCTTCACTTTCATCCGTTACCACAGATAATGATTTGGGGCTAATCACTACCTCTTAGATGGAAGCAAGGCACTTTCCAATAGTCGAGATCTGTCCTGGCCACGTCCTTGCGAATGCTGAGGAAGGGGAAGGATGGTTAGTTGGACACCTACTTAAGAAAGATGCAGAGAACTCTACGACCTCTCATAGGTGCCACGGGAGGTTTTGGGATTGTGGAAGGTTATAACAGTAGGAATCGTTTTGGTAGAGAACGTGAAACACAGAAAGAACTAAGATAGAAATACAAAGTAGGAAATGGACGAGCCTGGAATTGAACCCACGACCTCCTGCTTATAAGGCAGAAGCGGTAGCCACTAGACCACCGAGCTCGTCAACGCGCATCATTTCACTCATTTGCCAAAAAATCATTTTGGTTTAAACACGCATTTGAAATCAATTCGGGGGCAATTTATTGCTTATACATAAAAGAGTGTAATAATTTATGCGTCAAACGTCAATTCGCTGTTTTTAACGAAGGAGAACAAAAGAAAACCTACGATGATTAAAATGGATGATTCAAATCATGCATGATTTGTGGCTGAGGAGGAGCTGAGTTAGGTGCGTTTCAACTCACGCTTGATTTGAATCATCCATGAGTTTTGAGATTATGAGTTTTTACTAACACTGGACTCATGTCTACCGGAACCTCATCGACACTCTCTCGTCCGTTTTCAACAGCTACATCCGATTAGTCTCTGGTCTACTTCCGTCCACTCCCGCTCAAGCTGCCTGCGGCATCGGACTTTGATGGCCATCTGTCGCAAAGCCGCCTCTTGTGCAGTTGTCACCTCAGGAGATGACAGGATTCCTTCTCCTCGATGAGGCTGACCGGATCTTGAGAAGAGTAGCCGCTAACATCGACCGAACCATATCGCTTCTCGGTTCAAAAGAGGAGATAAAACAGATGAACTTGGAAGAGCCGTACTGGAACTTTGAGCAACACGCATCCGAGATAGCGAGATTCGGTATACCGTCGGATCCGTCTTCAGCTGAGGGATCGGCTTTGAAGTCTGTGGACCCAACCCGACCAAATCGGAGAATCTACCTCACCAAATGTAAAAAAAAATTCGTCAAAGCCACCGCCGTTTTTGTGGTCTTCACGGACCCCGCAAGTGTGATTTCCGCACTTCAAAGTAAGACTCCAAAACACCCCTGGATCCAGGAAATTCTTTCAGGTAAGATCTGGCCGACGTTCGGTCGAAAAATCACCGGATTTTCTGTTTTTTGGCAACAAATTTTGGCGGGGATTTTAAGGGTAAGTCCGTTACTTCGACTTCGTTATCCTTCAGAAGCAAATTATGTACCACCGGAGAACAGCGCACAAATAGGATTATTGCAAAGCACCAAAGGTTACAGAAAGATCAGGATACAGCAATACAATGTCTTCCACTAGAATACCTACACTACCAGATTAAACCCCGTCGACTTATTTTTTGTGTTTATTTCATTACTGTTTTCATTTTCTTATTGGCATTACATCCCCCACTGTGACATTGCCGCCTCGCTGCTTTGTGTTCATCCAGCACTTCCACAGTTATTAACCGCAAGGTTTCGTTGCCAAGTTACCATTTTTGCATTCGTATATCATGAGACTAACACCAAACCAAAAATTGCCTAGACCGGCACCGGGAATCGAACCCAGCCACTCTCAGCATGGCCTTGCTTTATAGCCGCGCATCTTACCGCTAGGCTAAGGAGGAACTCCGTTAATCTATATATCTATCTTCTTCTTCTATATACATAAAAATGAATTTCTGTCTGTCTGAACCTTATAGACTCGGAAACTACTGAACCGATCGGCGTGAAACTTTGTATTCAGAGGTTTCTGGAACAGGGGAAAGTTCTTAAGAGGGTTCGAGACTCCTCCCTTTTTGGAAAGGGGGGCTCCCATATAAATGAAACAGTATTTTTTCGTAACTCGAGAGCTAATCAAGCGAATGGAACCAAATGTGGTATGTGGAAGAAGGTAAGATATGTTTCTGTGGTGGTTCGAAGCCCCTCCTCCTTCTGGACACTGGAAATTTCTGCATAACTCGAGAACTAATGAGAGAATAAATCATTTCAGGCGAAACAAGGTCTTCTAGTAAAGAAATAAAAACAACTTTCTGATGCATGATACCAAGGCACACTTTTGGCTCATGTTCTGTTCAGAATGTATCTCTGGTTTGTGGTATCAGCGACATCTAGGACAGTCTGGGTGAAGTCGGGTGGTATTGATGGTGTGTATCGCTCCAACGCGCGTCAAATGTGGTCATATGACTTCCGGTTGGCGGCATCGTTTCGCCATCGTGGCCTCCGGGAGATGTTCGAAGAGGAGGCATGAGCGGTGACCAATATGTATTGGGAAATGTTTCTGCCTTATAAATACGGGGACAATAGAATAACTAACAATTGGCGGTGGCCAAATTACCGTTTAAAAAGGTGGGTGAACTTTTATTGAGAGGCACCAGGTACGCGGGCAGCAAGGGTCCAAGGGTTTGACGATCCCTCCAGTCACCTTATTTTCCCGCAAAAATATCCACAAGGCCACATGGAAATCACCTAACCAAGAAACGGAAAACCAAATCGACCACGTTCTAATCGACGGTAAATTCTTCTCCGACATCACGAAATATTGAATCCGACTACTACCTCGTTGCAATATGTCTGCGCTCAAAACTCTCGACGGTGTACAACACGCGTCGGAGTCGTCCGCCGCGGCTTAACATTGGGCGGCTACAAGACGGTAGACTAGTCCAAGACTACGCTACTTGATTTTTCGGAAAAAGCGCCAGCAGGAAGATCGAGACCGGGAAGGGACGGAGGAACTGCACCGCGCTAATAACGCACGAAAGTTCTATGAGAAGTTAATCCGTTCACGTAAGGTCCTAATGCCACAGCCCGATATGTGTAAAGACATGAACGGAAACCTTCTCACAAACGAGCGTGAGGTGATCTAAAGGTGGCGACAGCACTACGAAGAGCACCTGAATGGCGATGTGGAAGATGACGGTATGGTAACGAACATTGATATTATGGCACGTAACTTTGATAGGATGGAGGAAGCCTACATCAGACTGAAAAGCGAAGCTAAACGGATTAGACTAGTCATATAGGATACATGATAGGAAGAGGCTCAAGAGAGGAATAATAATAATAGACCAACATGTTTAAATTGTGCTATGAGCTATGAGCGCTGGGCCCTCCTTACCCTAGCGGTAAGATGCGCAAGACCATACTGAGTGTAATGTCCTGGGCCCTCGTTGTAATCCTCCCGGCTCGTAACTTGGCAACCGCCATGAATCTAGATTCTTCTACACATCCGCACTCCTCCTGTCCGAACGTCCGTCTCCTCAAGCTCTCCCTCACTGGCCTCCCTTTTCTCCCCGTTCCCTTGTCTTAGTGCACATCATGCACTATGACGTCATAGCACCATCATAGAACCCTACAGCTGAGGATGGATGGTTTCGATTCCCGGTGCTGGTATAGGCAATTTTCGGTTTGGAAATTGTCTCGACTTCCGACTTCGAATGCAAAAATGGTAACTTGGCTTTAAAAACCTTGCGGTTAATAACTGTGGAAGTGCTAAATGAACACTAAGCAACAAGGCGGCAATGTCCCAGTGGGGGATGTAAAGCCAATAAGAAGAACAAGAGGATTTGTTTTGAAAATATGAAAATTATTCGATCATCTGTTCTTAAACTATTCGAAAACAATTGCTAGTATTGTCACATTAAAGAAATATGTTGACGTATTAACTGCACGGATACAATATGTGCAACCATAAAAAAAACAATATATGCTATACTACTAAGCCAATGACAGGGATTGAACTTTTCATTCCATAATCATTTAGTATTCAGCCAATATGTCATTCCAGATGAGGAATTCCGAAAAGTGTTGTATGGCGGACTTCTAGCACTATGTTCTCTCTACAACTTTGTCTGAGAGTACATTGCTCTATGTTTAATATTTACAGCGTGAAACGCTAGTATAACTTAACATACTAAATGATAATAACACTTAACGGAATTCGTTCAAAATTTGCGCGCATAAAAGGGGCTAGTAAGGCCAATACTTTTTTTTATAATTGGTTCCTGAAAATTCTCGGGAAAAGTGAGTGAGGCATAAAAATGTGAAACAAAAAAATAATTTCATCAAGAAGGCACTATTTTCGTTTATCTTCCAGTCCAGATTCATTTTAGAGCAACGGTTCTCAACCTGGGGTACATGTACCCCTGGGGGTACCTTCGCTGGTCTTAGGGGGTGCCTCGGACAAAAATGCGTAATGGCGGACGTATTACAATCGAAACTTATTGATAAAGATTTGGCAATTGTGTATTTTTCATTACAAAACTTTGTCTTGTACAAAACATGCATTATTTTTTTCTCAGGCTAAAGCTGGGGTGGTCTATGCAGTGCATAAATGTGTTCTCCATTTAGATCGGTCCACGGCTACATGTCGCCAACCACGCAGTCTGCGGAGGTTCCGCAAATAGTCTTTCACCTGATCAATTCACCGTGATCGCTACGCACCTTGGATTCTTGTTCCCGTAGGATCGTTGTGAAGAACCAATTTCACCAGATTGTTACTCGTCATTCTGGCTACGTGCTCGGTCTACCGCAGTCTTCCGATATTCGCGGGGTTAACGATGGATGGTTCTCCCAACAGCTGATGCAACTCTGGGTTCAATCGCCTCCTCCACCATGTGCACCCCACCATAGATAGTTCACAGCACTTTTCTTTCGAAAACTCCAAGTGCGCGTTGGTCCTTGGTCTCGTGTCCGTAGAAAACTACCGGTCTAATGAGCGTTTTGTAGATAGTCAGTTTGGAACGGCGGCGAACTCTATTCAATCGGAGCGCTTTGCTTCTCGGAAGCAGCTCGAAGGCCTCCTTCCAAGATGTTCAGAAGCCGCCTTCCGAGAGGCTTGGAAGCATCTTTCGAGATGCTTGGAAACCTCCTTTCAAGATGCTTGGAAATCTCCTTTCAAGAGGATTGGAAGCCTCCTTTCAAGAGGCCCCCAAGCCTTCTTTCAAGAGGCGCGGAAGCTTTACTTTGAGATACCCGGAATGCTATTTCAATAGGCTCTGAAGCCTCCTTTAAAGAAGGTCGGAAGCCTCTTTTCAAAAAGCTCGGAAGCTTTTCAAAAGGCTCGGAAAACTACTTTCAAGAGGCTCGAAAGCCTCCTTTTAAGAGGCTCAGAAGCCTCTTTCCAATAGGCTCAGAAGCCTCTATCCAATAGGCTCGGAAGCCTCTTTTCAAGAAGATGGAAGCCTTGTTTTAGGACGCCCGGAAGTCTACTTCCAAGAAGCTTTGAAGCCGCCTTTTTAAAGGGTCGGAAGTCTTCTTTCAAAAAGCTTGGATGGCTCGAAAAGCTCCTTTCAAGAGGCTTGGAAGCATCCTTTCGAGAGGCCCGGAAGCCTCGCTTTGAGAGACCCGGAATCCTCTTTTCAAGAGGCACGGAAACCTCCTTTCAAGGCGGTCGGAAGCCTTCTTTCAAAAAGCTCAGAAGACTCCTTTCAAGAGGCTCGAAAGGTTCTTTTAAAAAGGCTCGGAAAACTCCTTTCAAGAGGCTCGGAAGCCTCCTTTGAAGAGGTCTGAAAGCCGTCTTCCAAGAAGCCCGGAATCCTGCTTTCAAGAACCATCTTTTCAATAGCCTGGGAACCCTATTTTCAACAGGCCGGAAGCCTATTTTCAAGAGTCCGGGAGCCTTGTTTTAAGACGCTCGGAAGTCTACTTTAAAGAACCTCGGAAGCCGCCTTTTAAAAGGGTCGGAAGCCTTCCTTCAAAACGCTTGGATGGTTCCAAGCTCTTTCCAAGAGGCTCGGAAGCCTTCTTTCAAAAAGCTCAGAGGACTCCTTTCAGGAGGCTCAAAAGGTTCTTTTCAATGGGCTCGGAAAACTCTTGTCAAGAGGCTCGGAAGCCTACTTTCAAGAGGATCAGAAGCCTACCTTCAAGAGGATCAGAAGCCTACTTTCAAGAGGATCAGAAGCCTCTTTACGATTGGCTCAGAAGCCTCTCTCCAGTAGGCTCGGAAGCCTCCTTTCAAGAGGCTGGGAAGCTTCTTTTCAACAGACTGAGAAGCCTCTTTTCAAGAGGCCAGAAGCCTTGTTGTAAGACGCCCGGAAGTCTACTTTCAAGAGACTGGGGAGCTCCTTTTGAGAGGCTCGGAAGCCTCCTTTCAAAAAGCTCGGAAGCTTTTCAAAAGGCTCGGAAAACTACTTTCAAGAGGCTCGAAAGCCTCCTTTCAAGTGGCTCAGAAGCTCCTTTCCAATAGGCTCAGAAGCCTCTATCCAATAGGCTCGGAAGCCTCCTTGCAAGAGGCCTGAAAGCCGTCTTCCAAGAAGCCCGGAGGCCTGCTTTCAAGAGGCTGGGAAACCTCTTTTCAAGAAGATGGAAGCCTTGTTTTAGGACGCCCGGAAGTCTACTTCCAAGAAGCTTGGAAGCCGCCTTTTTAAAGGGTCGGAAGCTTGTAAGCCTCCTTTTAACAGGCTCGGAAGCCTATTTTCAAGAGGTACGGAAGCTTACTTTTAAGAGATTCAAGGACTTGGAATTGTTCTTTCAAGAGACCTGGAAGCCTGCTTTCAGGAAGGGGTACCTCAAATAATGCAATAGTTAGAAGGGGTACCTCTCAAGAAAAAGGTTGAGAACCGCTGTTTTAGAGTAAAGAGATGTGAGAGAAAAATGTGTTTCCCCACAGTCTAGGTACGATAAAAAATTCTCCTTCGACCCGAAAATCGCTTGATTTCGTCTCATCGAAACGAAAGGTACAAACACTGAATAAAAATGTCATTCAGTGCTTGTTGCGCTGTGCGAAACATCAACAACTTTAATTACAATCCATTGAAACAAGATAATCCGAAACACATTCACATCTTCAACTCGAATCAATTACATGGTGCAGTGAAAAATGAACACTTCCATTGCTCCAACTCCGCTGCTTAATGGGACCAATCAAACCACATATTGAAAACCTCTGTTATCGCCAGCGTCCAGGCTCGCTTCACTAAACCTGACCAGCTTAGCCCACTTTCCAAAAGCATGTATCCATACTGCACAATTCCATACTCGATTACATTCAATTTGTTTCAACGACAGTGACATCTCTGACAGTTTAAAAGCGTTGTCTGGTTTCTAATTCAGGGCACACGTTCCGTTGGACCACTTCACCGGCCCCATTCCAGCTTCAACCTCGGTAGATCCACCTTGTTTTGTTTTGCATCGCACTGAATGCTCTCTCATACGTGTTAATCTCGAAAACCCAATATGCCAAATTCTACCCACTGCATATTCTGCTCTAGCACATTCTTCATTCATGTAGCCCAGCTTCAGTGCTCTCACAAGCTGAGTAAGGTTGATATTCTCGTAGGTATGTTGGTACTACTAAATAATGGTAGCGACATTCAGAGTTGCTAGTCCGGAATAGTTTATATATTGGATTTATTATAGATTCGTTCGCTACTCACTTACGAATAACTAATGGTGAAACTTTAATCTGCATGCATATCCTTAATTATTAGCTAATGACACTTACCTTGCTTTGTAAGAAACACTCATTTCGCCTTTAACCTCCCGCCATTCGGATTGAGATGCCATTACCTCGAACGCGACATTTTGGTGGTCTGTGCAGCAGTTATCACGCTATCATCTAGAAAGTAAAAGGTTGTGGGTTTGAGGTCCACGAAGACACGTGGATTTTTGTCGCAAATTTAATATCAATTTATCTTTTTCAAACATGTGCTACGCATATGCAGTTAGCACATATGGTCGGAGTTCTGCCAAAACGCATCACCTGACTGACTTGTGAAATTTTGATCGTAAGTAAAACGGAAATCATATCATATCAATTTTCCGTACATTTGTTGTAGGATATCCTTAGGTATGGGGTAGTGGGAAATCCAATACGATTTTTAATCAATTAAATCTGCTGAAGGAAAGCTTGGACAGAAGAATGCGTAATTTGTTTATGGTACTTGGTGCGATTTGGCAGAGCCCCGGTCATATGTTAATTAATTGCTTACACTGTCGGCGCCGTTTGCATTTTGTAAGTCAAAAAGCTATGATTACGCCTTCGGACAGGAAGTAAAACAATAGGTTACGACCCATAGGTTCTGATATATAGGGCCCAGGTGTGGGAGTCGTCTCCCTGGCGTCGGTTCCTAGCAGCAAGCATGTACCACAAGCGTTACTGCAACTCATAAGTGACCGGATTTAGTCACAATCAAGTTGCTGCAACAATTTTTGTCTGACTTGTGCTGCTCGGGATAGAAGTTACTCGTATGTAATCAAACAGGCTGACATAAAATATGCGCTGAATAAAAATAAATAAAATGTCGGTGGGAGCTTACCCGGAAACATTTCCTGCTTTTGTGGTTGTTGGCTGGTATTATGCCATTTTGCTAAAGTCTTTCCAATTATGCACAAAATGAGAGCTCCATCACCCCTAATGTCGCAAAGAGATGGGTACCTCTCTGTCAAACATTAAAAGTCATTATTGAATAAATCCTTGGTAGGTAAATTGTTTGCATTGCAACCCATCTGCTGAGCTGTTCTTAGTAACCCCCTTATCACATCTTCTACCACAGACAGGAAGTGTTATATTGATAGCACAAATTAGCTACTGTTTGTGATGCTGTAGACGTGGCACTTTTAAACTCATTCTTCCGCCCACACCGTTCACTGCAAAGAGGCGCGCAGACTTTTAAAACTTCAAATGGATATGACGGGAAATTCAATTTACTTGCTCGCTTATAATTAAATAAGCAAAATAATTGCATTATGCCCCATACCGAAGTGTGGAAAGTAAAGTACGTCAGATATCCATCTTTGTCGGAGTCGCTTTTGATTCGCACCGGGCTGGCTGCTGTGTTGCACCCTCGACAAATGCCATAACTTTCTCTCGCCCTGAATGCATGGCAATACGGAATTCTGATTGAAAGTGAGCCGCGCAATCTGCTCCTGCATGTGCTACCTTTACCACCCTGCCCATATGGAAATCACCGGAAAAAGGGTGGGCGGCTTCTGGTTGTTTCTCTGTTGCAAGAAAAAGGAACGAGTAGAAAGGACAGGGATCGTAATATGATGCAAGTAAATGTGCATCTGGGACTTGGTCAAGAGCACAAGGGTGCATAAACAGCAAAAAGTTCATATCAATTAGTCGAATTAGCGAGGACTATACTGTAACAGTATTTCTTTAGGGTTGTACCTGACTTGAACAAAAGTATAGAAGTACTTCATAGGTGAAATTCAAATTATGGATGACATTGGCAATCGTCACTTAAATAAAAATGGATCAACAAAGGGATTATGGCTACAAATTTAAACATAACTGGATTGGAATTTGGAAGCAACTAGAATTGGCAGATCCACCCTTAATTCATTAGCAGAAGCATGTCCTGTTGTCCATATATCAGTGGGAGAAGCAGAGATCCATCACGACAACGCCATGTCAAGTAACATGTTGACGACCCAATTAAAGCCTCAATGAAGAATTCAAACAAGTCCGGAACATCCATAGGCGAAGTGGCATAGCTTGCGTTCGTCAAGTTGTGCACAAAACTAATTACAAACTAATTCAATTGTGCCAGTCCGGAAGCAGGAACCAAAATGTTTAAATGAAAATTTAATCGACACTAAAATAATTGCTCTTCGCTACAGAGGAATTCGGTGCTACCGTATGAATCAAACGGGTTGAGTGGAAGCGGTGGTGTCGTGGGATAAACAACTTTCCATTCCACAGAATAGGTGAGTTGCTGCGGCAAATGCCGTCTTAAAGCACTTACCTAGCACCACTGCGATCGCCGTTTAATGCTCTGAACGGAGGTCCAAAAGTTATCGTGGTGGATAAAAAAATGCTCGACAAAACGAAAACGTGAAGTTTTTCTGCGAAAACTTTGGCACTTCGCTATCTTGGAAGCATTTTTCAATCAAGTATTCAATTAGATGATTTAAAAGCAAGAACTTTGCAAATTAGATTTGGTCAAGTCGAGTTATTGTTGTTTTGGACATTTCCATAAATTATAGAGTGACAACGATAGCTAGAATGGTAGGTACATTTGGAAAAAAATACACTTAAACTAGTACACTTTGGAACATTTCAGCTTTCTAAGAGGAACTAAATAGTTGAAAACGTCGCTTCATTGGATGTTCAAGAGCTTGAGAGCTACCCAGATTAAAAATTAATTACTACATCGCTACAGTTTTCAAGGATAAATTTCATGAATTGATCACTTCTGTAGAAATCCTCCTAATCAGAGCTAGATAATTTTCCAATACATATCATCATGAATCCGGTAGTTCTAGAGAGAAACTGAACTTTTTGAAGGGGTAACAAAAACTACAGACTAGGTTATCATGTAAACAAACTGAACAAACACTGAACTGAATTATTGAGGGCGCTTAATTACAGAATTTTAATTTATATGCAAATGCAACTCAAACCACCTTCCATTTACAAAAACTCCTTTGTTCTTTGTACTTGCCAATTTAGGCAGGTATATCAACAGCACGAAATGGGAACTGCATATCGAAGTGAGTTCGTGATAGCGTGGCGTCTGCTTCTTCAGGAATGTTTTTTCGCTTCATATGAAATATAATTACAAAACATTCATTTGATCGCATCCCAATTTTCTGTTTGTGAACACCGTTTGCAAAGCTGTAGGATTGTCAATCTAAACATGGCGAGTTCGATTCTCGGTTCGGTCAAAGATGTTTTCTAATGAATAAAAATTTTGTATTACTTCAAATTAGCTTAACTTCGCTTATAGCCTAATAAAGAGTACCTTGATAAATATGAACGTTCTCTCATCTTATTTTTATTTCATATGATATCACATCTTTGGAGACATTTTTTAAATTTTCTGTCCGAGTCTAAGATTGGTCTGCGGATACAAGACATGTTCCGCCCAGCAGCACACATGTCCCACATAGGTTACTGCAATGGATATGTGACTAGATTTGGTCACAATTAAGTTGCTGCAACCATTTTAGCCTGACTTGTGCTGCTCTGCCGAAGCCGAAGCCTTCCGTTAACAACCCTCATTTTTAAAATGAAAATAAAAACTATTTTTGTCTATAACTTTTTTGTGTTTGAACATTTTTCTTGCAACTTTCACAAAATAAGCGGATTTTATTCCAGTTTCAGGACTTTTTTTTTAACTTGCTATTTTATCAATTTCACAATTTGATTTTTTTGAATTTTATTTTTTGAGTTTTTCATCCAATGAAATAATTTCTTGAATAAATTAATCTTTTATGATTTTGCAACATATTAAAGTTTCGAAATTCTTATTCAAAGTTAATTTATTGCAATTTTTAAATTTCCAATTTTTTTTAATTTTCCGTGTGAGAAGTTGAATAATAATTTAAGAGTGTATCATTCACCACTATATCCTTCTTGGGAATAAGGTTATAACTATAATAATAAATATATTAGTCGAAAAATACTCATCAAATGTATACGACCAAAAACACGGAGGAACAAAAAATTACTCAATTTCCACTATTTTTTTATAAATGTGTAGAATTTTGAAAAATTATTTTAAACCACATTTAAACATGTTAGGGCCCTCCTTAGCCGTGCGGTAAGACGCGCGGCTACAAAGCAAGACCATGCTGAGGGTGGCTGGGTTCGATTCCCGGTGCCGGTCTAGGCAATTTTCGGATTGGAAATTGTCTCGACTTCCTTGGGCATAAAAGTATCATCGTGCTAGCCTCATGATATACGAATGCAAAAATGGTAACCTGGCTTAGAAACCTCGCAGTTAATAACTGTGGAAGTGCTTAATGAACACCTAAGCTGCGAGGCGGCTCTGTCCCAGTGTGGGAATGTAATGCCAATAAGAAGAAGAAGAAGAAGACATTTAAACATGCTTTGAAGTATTATTAATCACCATTAAAAGCTGTTAGAAATATGAACAGTTGAAAATTACAAACAATAATTAAAGTATCCCGTTTAAAGACGGTCTTGGGCGGGTATACCCAGTTCGGCATAAGTGCGTTAGGCATAAGGACGATAAGCATAATAGACGTTAGGCATAAAATGACTCAAAGAACAGCCTATGACATGCCTCCATTACGCCAAACGTGCTTATGCTTAACGTCATTTTGCCTAACGTACTTATGCCTAACGTCACGTATACGTCTTGGGCGGTAGAGGGTTATGTGACGATAGAAATAACCATTTTATTGCATACTGGAAGACTTATTCGAAGTATAACGGATTGAGCTTCTTGACTTGTGCGCTGATTGAAATTTCAACGGCGGCGGCAGCGTGATAGACCATTTTCAACCAGCAGCGGCGGTATGGTGGCGTCACGCCGTTAGTGATCGGCGATGCGGCGGCGTCGATCGGCGTGAACTAAATTTATGCATTGAGCATTGTCCGTATGCTCCTCCAAAAAATTCTTAGATGAATTCCTCACGGAATTATTCCCGAAGCTCCGCCACGAATTCGTCCGCAAGTTCTCGCAGAAATGCGTCCGAAAGCTTCATCAGGAATTTTTCCCGAAAATTTTTGCTCCGGATTTTTTTCCAGAAAAATCTTCCAGAATCCCCCTGGTATTCCTCCTTTAGGAATTCTTCGGATGGTTGCATCAGGAATTCATCTGAAAACTCTGCCATTTTTTCGTTTGAGCGCCCCATCAAGAATTTTTACGGAAGTTTTTAAAATTAATTCGTTCAGGAAATTCCCGGACAGCTCCCGTTTAGAATTCCCCCTTCCAAAAAGAAATCCTGAAGGAACTCCCTCTAGGCATTATGCTGAAACTTCCAACAAGAATTCTTCTTGGATTTCCTCCAGGAAATCATAGGGCATTTCTCTCTAGGAATTCCTCCGGAAGTTTCTTCAGGAATTCTTCCGCGAGCTTCTGCACGAATTCTTCTGGAGGATCATCCAGTGATTTTTCCAAAAGTTCGTACAGAAATTCCCTTGAGATTTCCTGAAAAAAAATCTGGAACCCGATCAGGAGAAATTAACTTAATAATACTTCATTCTTACTCTGTTATTAACTACAGGCGGGAAAGCGAAAAAGCGGGAAAAGGACAGGAAATTGAAGTCACCGGTAAAAAAAGCGGGAAAAACCGGGAATTCAGGACATGTACCGGGAAAAAAATAATTTTCGTCAAGTTACCTTCAAAACTCTTCGAAATTTTTAATGAAGATGATGTAATGAAGATGATGTAATGAAAATAATTACTCTGTAATGTTTATTAATCAGTCGCATTTTAACTGAATAATTTGATTTTACAACATGGTGTGTAAGAAAAACAAAAATAAGGTGGATCTTTATTCCAAATCCAGTTTGTGTTGTTACTAGATCATTTTGATATCAATTTCGAGTGACATATATCATAAATATTATGTTATGAGGTACGCATAGAATCGAATATCGAAATATTCATGGATGTATTCAACTTTTTCCAATGGCCAAGCTCGTTTCAGATAATGTACCTCTATTTTTTTGTATCAACTGCACAGAATTCGAAAAAAAAAAATGGCGAATTGAAACCAATCTAGAGTTCGACGCTTCAATCAACTAAATGATCGAAAATAAAACCCGAGCGGGATCGGACAGGTTCGCCTAGTCATATATATTTTAACATATGCTCAAGAGTTGTTTAGAATTATATTTAAAAATTCTGCAAATCAATTTTTTTAAACTTATCTTTATTTCTTTATTATTAAATTCAACTGACCAATTTGGTCTTATTGAACTATTAAAACTATGTTACAATCACCGGTACACTATATATTAAAACTAGAATTAACATAATTAATTATATTAAATAGTAGAGATTCACAAAATACATCACACATTCTTAACTGTTTTACGGAAATACATAAAACAAAATTTCATCAAAGTTGCTCCAATTTGTTTTTTTCATGTTCATTAATTAGGCTTCCATGTTGCGTTGGAATGATTTATAAATTCTCGAAACTTCACTCTATCTGGCCAAGTACTTCGTGTCAGCGCTAAAGTTTTTAGATCGGTACTTAACACTATCTTGAATGACACATAGTCCAAAGTATTAATATCTCTCCATTTCGGCACTAGTTTTACAACATTTTTGCAGGTTGATAGCGGCGCACATAGAGATCGTGACACCATCGTTCTTATATCGTTCTCAGTCATACTCTTGTCGATATTTGTCAAACATAACGTAAACTGTTCACTTTCTTCCGTTTGCACTGATGAGCAGTAATCATTCTCATTCCTCAGTTCTTGATGAGTTGGTGAGCAAACAGGTGTTGAGTGACGGTGTGGGGTGATCCAATCGGGTTTCCGAACTACTTCTCTAAGTGTATGGGCAATATCAGCTACCGTTTTTTTCAGGTCTTCAATTTCTTCCTTCATAGTGCGGGATGTAGATGGATCGGTGCTAGTGGTGGCATCAACATTTGTACGATCTCGCATTTTGCAAAAAAGACACATGCACGCATCGCAGATCCATACAATATTGGCAGACAAGGCACATATTTGAGCTTCATTCACACCAACACAACTGGCATGAATCGTTTTGGCGCATCTCCCTTCGCACACTGTGAACAATTCGTGATCCATTTTGATGACGAGAGAGCACTTCTCGCAAATCTTTTCCATTTTATCACACAATTGCGGTAATAAAATCAATACTTTTTTCCAATTTTTGAGCACGAAAGGCACTTTTCAGGTGAATTTGTATAAAATCTAGAGAAATGAACAATATCGTTCAAACAGACACTAGTTTCATAATTTACACGTTATGTTTACTTCTAAAAACTCTAATAAATTGACGAACGAAGCAGAATGCCAAGCGATTGTTAGCGATTAGCGTAAACGAATTCTGAAATATCTTTAAAAAATTTCAGCATCACAAGCTGTCATTGTTAAGATCAGTACTGCAATTTCTAATTTTCAATGAGATATATCACGCGATGTTTACATATTTACCCCTTTGATGTTTCATCGAGATGTAGAAAATCGGTTTTATGATTTTGTGGATTTTTAAAACACTGATTTACTTACTGTATTGCTAAGTTCTCTAAGTTAAAAACATCGATTTCATTCGATTTACTTTATAAAAGAAAATGGTGTGTTTCCTCATATAATTTTGCCAAAATTTGAAAAGCTTTATCAGTTACACAGGAAGGTATTCTTTGAAATAGTCTGAATAAGATTAAACCGAGAGCTGGACACTAAAAATATTTCGTTTTGCTCTAAAAAGGAAGAACTACACAAGACTGGCAAGAAATATACATTGGCTCTGATAGAAACTTACGAAAGTTTTGCAACTAAGAAAAGAATCAAACCGTTGTAACCATTGTAGGGGTTTATGTTGTATTACCGTTTTGATAAATGCTGGTTGACAATAGAACTTCATGGCCACGAAGCGCAAAATTTCAGAGTGCCTATTGATTAAAGCATTTGCATAACACGTTGTTGGTAATTTAATGTTCGATATAAATTATCAGTTGCTTCAATATAAAACTGACCTCTGGTTGGATCAGAAAATAAACACCTAGTTGAAGTTAAAAAAACTCTTACAATGTTTTTTTAAAGTTAAATCAAAACCGGGAAAAATTGACAAAACTTATCGGGAAAAGCGGGAAAAAACCGGGAATTTGAAAATCGATTTTCAGTGGCCACCCTGTAACTAGCATTGCATAAGAGGCAAAATACCAAAAAATAATTCCATTTTTTTTTGTGTCTTTATTAGGGAGACTTTCAGTATTCCAAAAATTAAAATGAAAAATGCTTTGGGCATAACATACTCTGTTTTTACAATATCAAACACATCCCAAATTTTTTTTTTTTGGTACAGTAATATCCCGATTTTATCACCCCCCTGGTGAATTTTGGGGTGATAAAATGGGGCCAGTGACAAAAGCGGAAAAAAAATTTCCATTTTTTAAATTTATTTCACAAATATGAATCAGTTTATGTCTTGGAAAGGCAAAATGCGTGAATGGTACTCGTTATTTCTTGTCTAAAATGTTCACAGAATGCTTCACAGGTACTTAAAAGTTATTCATAGTAAAACACAGGCGGTAAATTTAGTTCATGAAAATCATTGTTGTCTGCGAAATTATTTACGAATATAAAAAGAACGACAAAAATTTTCAAAATTTTTTGGTATGTAAAATCGGGTTGAAAACGTGATAAAATCGGGACGTGATAAAGTCGGGTCGAAAACGTGATAAAATAGGGGGTAGACAAAATCGGGTTGACACTGTATTGTAATACTCAAGCATGTTATGCCCAAAGTATATTACATATTATTTTTTGTTATTATTTTTTGGTACCTCTTATGCAAGGCTAGTTCATACCAATTTCTGGTATTCTGGAAAAATTGTCGAAGTCGTCGCTCCAGCTCGGGAAAAAACTTAAGTTTCTCCAGGATTTCCTCCACAAGTTCCTTCAGGAATTCCTCCGGAAATTGCTCTATTTATTTTTCCGGAAATTCCTCCACAAAATTCCCTGAAAGTTTTCCCAGGAATTCTTTTACGAGTTCCGCCAGAAATTGATTCAATAGGTTTTCCAGGAATTTCTTCAAAAGCTTCTCCAAGCATTCTTCCGGGAGTTCCTCCCGGAATTCATGGGGTCTGTTCCTTCAAGAGTTTCTCCGGAAGCACATCCAGAAATTTTCCGAAAGTTTCTCCAGGAATTCATCCGCAACTTACTTCAGGAATTGGCCCGTAAGTTCAGCCAGGAATTCTCCCAAAAGCTTCTCAACGATTTTTTGCAGAAGTTTATTCAGGAGTTCATCATAAAAATTCGCTAAGAATTCCTCATGGAGTTTCTCCAGGGATTTATTCAGAAGTTCTTCCAGGAATTCTTTCGAAAGTTTCTCCAGTAACTCCTTCGCTTAGCTCAGCTTAGACTGACTGTACATATCAATGGTTGCTACTCCGTGATTGATCAGAACTGGTGCAAATTGCACTACGATCCAAGTGAATAGTGGTTGGGATTTACCATCTATTCTCGAAGTGCACGTTTCAGCAACTCGCAAATGTGGATCAATAACGGCGCCGGCAAAGTCCTTACAGTCAGTTGGGAAAGGAAGGGAATGTTAGTGTGTGGTTATTGCTACTAGAGACCGAGAATACCTCTGCATCTCCACAATTACCACGGGAAAGAAGTTGTGTTAGTTGGGTGAGATCAGTAACATAGATCGGGATTCACCATGGAAAGTGATGTGACCTATGCCACTTCTACAGCATTTCCTTAGTTTGTTCAATTGTTCATCCTTCGCGAGAATAAACAATTAATCGCTCTAAGTAAGCGATTGCTCATTTGAACGTTTATTTTACACTAGCAGACCCGACGAACTTCGTTTCGCCTAAAATTCATTTATTCTCTGATTAATGCTAGAGTTATGAAGAAATTGATGTTTCATTTGTATGGGAGCCCCCCTTTACAAAGGGGGGAGGGGTCTGGAACCATATTAAGAACCTTCCTCGGCCCCAAAAACTTCTGCATACAAGTTTTCACTCCGATCGGTTCAGTAGTTTCGGAGTCTATAAGGTTCAGACAGACAGAAATTCATTTTTATGTATATAAGATGTCGTTTATTTTGCAATACTTTCGCGCGCGTAGTGTGTGTCGCCGTTTTCAGGATCTCACTGGTATCAATCCTGATGTGCCGGTTGGCACTAGTGTTGGGTTTGTGCGCTTTGAGCGCCACGCGGTAGCTTTCCAGTCAACATAAAATCGTACGTGGTACAATACAAGATGCTAAATTGAAGACGATATGTATATCGTATGGATATTGTATGGAGAAGTACATATATCGTCTCCACTTCAGCATCCACACCATATACGTTCATGTGTTGTCTGGGTTTGATTAGGCCTGCTTTTAGACACATGCTGTTTTTGTAGAGGTTTAACAGTGCCCACTGTCAAACCCCACCACATCCTAAACAGGCCCCCTAACTCGCAGTGGCCATGGGGAGGGGTCGTCAAGCCATTGGATATAGTGCCTGCTGCCCCTGAAAATTTCTCCAGAAATCCTCTTGAAATTCTCTCAGGAGTTCCTCCAGAAATTCCCACAAAAACTCATCATAAACTGCATCGAGACCCGAGTAGATAAAAATAGCTCAATAATATCAAATGTTGATAAGATAGCAAAATGAGATATGGACATGATTGATATAAGACATAAAAGATCAGACGATAATATCAAAATCTTGCACCAAAATATCATGGGAAGATCAAGTTATGCTATTTGTAATAAGTGATCAATATCATTTGCCATTAGTTTGTTCTTATCCATAGCATATACAGGTAAACTTCGATATAACGTACACATTGATTTCAAAGTTGTACGTTATATCAAATTGAACGTTATATCGAAGCATGAGTAATCATCTTTATTTTACACTTCTTAAATGTTGTACTATCATGTACTTTATGGACGAATCATATTTTTGCCTTTCTCGTATACTAAGTATACGGTAAAGGCTATATGATCGCTCCAAAAACAAACTTTTTATAGAAGGCCCGGAGACCCATAGTGTTATATACCAATCGACTCAGTTCGACGATTTGAGGTGATGTCTGTGTGTGTGTGTGTGTGTGTGTGTGTGTGTGTGTGTGTGTGTGTGTGTGTGTGTGTGTATGTGTGTGTATGTGTGTGTGTGTGTGTGTGCGCAAAACTACTCAAAAAATGTCACTCATTTTTCGGGCACTTATCCTCAACCGACTTGCTCGCAACAAGTTGCATTTGACGCAGAATCCTGTCCCATTGTTTCCTATTTGAAATTGGCCATATCGGACTATGGGATCCAGAGTTATGGCCAAAATATAAATTCATATGAAAAAATCGCGTAAAAAATGTCACTCATTTTTCGGGCACTTATCCTCAACCGATTTGCTCGCAACAAGTTGAATTCGACGCAGAATCCTGTCCCATTGTTTCCTATTTGAAATTGGCCAGATCGAACCATGGGATCAAAAGTTAAGGCCAAAATACAAAATCATACGAAAAAGTCGCGTAAAAAATGTCACTCATTTTTCGGGCACTTATCCTCAACCGATTTACTCGCAACAAGTTGCATTCGACGCAGAATCCTGTCGCATTGTTTCCTATTTGAAATTGACCAGATCAGACTATGGAATCGAGAGTTATGGCCAAAATTCAAATTCATACGAAAAAATCACGTAAAAAATGTTACTCATTTTTCGGGCACTTAGCCTCAACCGATTTACTCGCAACAAGTTGCATTCGACGCAGAATCCTGTTTCATTGTTTTATATTTTAAATTGGCCAGATCGAACTAAGGGATCGAAAGTCATGGCGAAAATACAAAATCATACGAAAAAATCGCGTAAAAAATGTCACTCATTTTTCGGGCACTTATCCTCAACCAATTTGCTCGCAATAAGTTGCATTCGACGTAGAATCCGGTCCCGTTGTTTCCTATTTGAAATTGGCCAGATCAAACTATGGGATCGAGAGTTATGGCCAAAATACAAATTCATATGAAAAAATCGCGTAAAAATGTCACTCATTTTCGGGCAATTATCCTTAACCGATTTGCTCACAACAAGTTGCATTCGACGTAGAATCCTGTCCCGTTGTATCCTATGGAAAATTGGCCAAATCGGACTATGGGATCGAAAATTATACCATTTTTGCCTTTCTCGTATACTAAGTATACGGTAAAGGCTATATGATCGCTCCAAAAACAAACTTTTTATAGAAGGCCCGGAGACCCATAGTGTTATATACCAATCGACTCAGTTCGACGAATTGAGGTGATGTCTGTGTGTGTGTGTGTATGTGTGTGTGTGTGCGCGCAAAACTACTCAAAAAATGTCACTCATTTTTCGGGCACTTATCCTCAACCGATTTGCTCACAACAAGTTGCATTCGACGCAGAATCCTGTCCCATTGTTTCCTATTTGAAATTGGCCAGATCGAACTATGGGATCAGAAGTTATGGCCAAAATACAAATTCATACGAAAAAAAAAACGCGTTAAAATGTCACTTATTTTTCGGGCGCTTACCCTCAACCGATTTGCTTGCAGTTGCATTCGACGCAGAATCCTGTCCCATTGTTTTCTATTCAAAATTGGCCAGATCGAACAATGGGATCGAAAGTTATGGTCAAAATACAAATTCATACGAAAAAATCGCGTAAAAAATGTCACTCATTTTTCGGGCACTTATCCTCAACCGGTTTGCTCGCAACAAGTTGCATTCGACCATGAATCCTGTCCCATTATTTCCTATTTAAAATTGGCCAGATCGGACTATGGGATTGAAAATTATACCATTTTTTACCCTTCTTACACCCTAAGAAGGGTATAAAGATCGCTTGAAAAACCGACTTTTTATCCGAGGGTCGGAGACCCAAGTCGTATATACCAATCAACTCAGCTCGACGAACTGAGCACATGTATGTATGTGTGTGTGTGTGTGCGTGTGTGCGTATGTGTGTGCGTTACAAAAATCTCACATCAAGATCTCAGCCGTCCGTGGACCGATTTGCACGATTTTAACACTAAACGAAAGCTATGACTTTGTCATTGTACGAGTTCAATTTTTTTTGCAATCGGACATTTGGTTTCAGAGATATGTGAGAAATACGAACATGAAGTGCATTTTTAGAAAACTAACAAAATAATGTCACATGAATATCTCAGCCGTCTGTAAACCAATTTGCATGATTTTATCTTTGAACGAAAGCTATGACTTTGCCATTGAACCCATTGTATTTTGTTTTTGCCTTTCTCGTATACTAAGTATACGGTAAAGGCTATATGATCGCTCCAAAAACAAACTTTTTATAGAAGGCCCGGAGACCCATAGTGTTATATACCAATCGACTCAGTTCGACGAATTGAGGTGATGTCTGTGTGTGTGTGTGTGTGTGTGTATGTGTGTGTGTGTGTGTGTGCGCAAAACTACTAAAAAAAATGTCACTCATTTTTCGGGCACTTACCCTCAACCGATTTGCTCGCAACAAGTTGCATTCGACGCAGATTCCTGTCCCATTGTTTCCTATTTGAAATTGGCCAGATCGGACTATGGGATCGAAAGTTATGGCCAAAATACAAATTCATACGAAAAAATCGCGTAAAAAATGTCACTTATTTTTCGGGCACTTATCTTCAACCGATTTGCTTGCAACAAATTGCATTCGACGCAGAATCCTGTCCCATTGTTTCCTATTTGAAGTTGGCCAGATCGGACTATGGGATCAGAAGTTATGGCCAAAATACAAATTCATACGAAAAAATCGCGTAAAAAATGTCACTCATTTTTCGGGCACTTACTCTCAACCGATTTGCTCGCAACAAGTTGCATTCGACGCAGAATCCTGTCTCATTGTTTCCTATTTGAAATTGGCCAGATCGGACTATGGGATCGAAAGTTATGGCTAAAATACAAATTCATACGAAAAAATCGCGTAAAAAATGTCACTCATTTTTTGGGCACATATACTCAACCGATTTGCTTGCAACAAGTTTCATTCGACGCAGAATCATGTCCCATTGGTTCCTATTTGAAATTGGCCAGATCGGACTATGGGATCAGAAGTTATGGCCAAAATACAAATTCATACGAAAAAATCGCGTAAAAAATGTCACTCATTTTTCGGGCACTTACCCTCAACCGATTTGCTCGCAACAAGTTGCATTCGACGCAGAATCCTGTCCCATTGTTTTCTATTTGAATTTGGCCAGATCGGACTATGGGATCGAAAGTTATGGCCAAAATACAAATTCATACGAAAAAATCGCGTAAAAATGTCACTCATTTTTCGGGCACATATCCTTAACCGATTTGCTCACAACAAGTTGCATTCGACGCAGAATGTCTCATATTTTCTTATTGAAAATTGGCCAGATCGGACTATGGGCTTAGATGTTATGGTCAAATTACTATTTATTGTGAAAAAGAGTTCGAAAAAGTCTAGCTCACTTTTTTAGCACTTAGACTTCATCTATTGACGCTCGCAACAGATTGCATTCGACGCAGAATCTTGTCCCATTGTTTTCTATTGAAAATTGGCTAGATCGGACTATGGGATCGGAAATTATGGCTGAAACACCATTTTTGCCTTTTTCTACGAAAAGGCTGTATGTTCGCTCCAAAACCAAACTTTCACAGAAGGCCTGGAGACTCATAGTGTTATATACGTATAAGCTCGATGAACTGCGATGATGTCTCTGTGTGTGTGTGTGCGCTTGAGAGCTTGAGCTTGAGCTTGATGACCGCACAATTCGTAGTTGCTACTCCGTGATTGATCAGAACAATCGAAATTGCACAGGGAACCAATAGTTGGGGCTTGGGATTAGCTTCCAACCTCAATGTGCACAGGTCGAGAGTTCACCAAATAAAGAATCAATAACGGCGCCGGCCACGTCCTTACGGTCATCTAGGAAGGGAAGGAATGTTGGTGTGACAACCGTTGTTACTAGAGACCGAGATCACCTCTGCATCTCCACAGTTGCCACAGGAGGTAGTTTCGTTAGTGGGACGGGGTAACTGGTTGCATGGATCAGGATTCACCTTGGTAAGTGATGCGATCCGTGCATCCTCAACTAGATAAAAACAAACATGCTTTTAATTATTTTGACTTGTATATTAATGCTAACGTACGTCGTCACATATAATGACGAACTATTCAATGAAATATTAAATGAAAAAAAAAACGGAAGCATGTTTAAAATCGGATCTATCTTTAATAGTTTTATTCTATTCACAAGAAAAATATGCTATGTGTATAAAACACATATAGCAAGTCTACAACTGTTGCGGAAAAGCAAAGTTGTCTAAAAACATCGTATCCCTCAGTGCGTGACTTATTCAGAATCTATCATTGATTTTTAATTTCCTTGGTGTTTTTATGGAAAACATGAAGTTTAAACTAGAAAGTTATCATCAACATATCAAACAAAAAGCTCGGCAATATATAAAAAGAAAGACATAGTATTGTATACACTTTACAATATTTACATCTAATCACATCTAATCTTTACAATATTTACATCTAAGATAAATGTTTAATTATCAAACACCTCAAATAACCTGCAATAGCACAAATAAAGCCGCTAACATAATAGTGACAACAACTGTCTATAACTACATAATTAAAAGAATATTCGGAAAGACTTTAATGCTTTAGTTCATTCATTCACGTAATAATTGACAGATATTCAAACTTTGAAGGCGGGATAACTTTAGCAAGACGGTGTATATTCCTTAGTCCTAAACGATTTTTTTTTTTAATTCAAAGTTACTAGTAATCGAAGCTAAATTTGTTTATGTTCCATTATGTATTATTCTATGTATCATGTATTTTTCGTGTATAAGGCGTATAAGATTTAGGAAAAATATGAAATATATTTATAATATGTAATAAACATATACCGCCGGAAATAAGTATATTAACAAGCATGATTTTCACATTTTCATCACGCTTAAGAATCGAAATATCGACACGCAGTGACTCGAGCTGACCAAAATTTCAGTTTTCAACTCGAACTTTCGATCTTTGAGTGAATTGTACACATCTCTCTTGATTTTGACCTCCGATTCCGGAAATAACAAAAACGTATATAAGCAGAATATAATATGCATATGCATAAATGTAACTTTCATTGAATAATAATTTAAGTCAATTTAGTTCTGCTGACAAAAAATTATCCAAATCAAATCGCTAAGAATCAACCACCAAACATGGCCATTTTATATAGAAATCGAACCTTATACTTATTTCCATCAGTGTATGCTACGTAGAGCCATTGAACTATTATTTAATTACTTTATTTAGAGCCGTTGGAGAGAGAGAATTAGTTCTTTATAAAATTTGCTCGCTGTTTGCACATTACGAAATATTATTTTTTTGTCAAAAAAAATCAAAACCAAAGAAATAAAATATTCAAAATATATGGAGTATGCATGAAATAATCGAAATGTTGAAAAAAGTATTATAAACGCCAGGTTTTGTCAGTAGACCTACACGCTTCAATACATCCATTGAAAAGCAACTGCATCACTGAGATCGTTTGAAGAAAGCTCCATCGAAAATTTTGGAATAGGCAAACCTTATTACAGTTCAGTTATGGCAATATGATATTCGCTGTTCCCAGGGTAGCTATTGTAACCATACATGAGTGAAGGATAAGCTCAATATTAAGTTCAAATGCTTGAAAACTCCAACTCCCCTATGTCCGCAAGCATCCCTCCAACACTCCAAGAATCCAGGAGTACTGGCAGGCAGAACAACAAGCTACCCGGCGGCGATTCAGGGGCCACGCAAATGCAATCTGGGGGTGCATGAAAAAACACTAAAATCAGTCAAAGCTCTCCTACAACTTAAACGAACTTAAACGTACAACCTCAGAATCCACCCCGGCATTGGCATTAACGAACCCAGCGTATAACATATCGGCCCTGAGTCGATTCACGGTTTTACTGACAGTATAAAATGGATAAATTGGTACAATTATCCTCAATTTAGCAGGGGCAAATCAACTCAAAATAAATGAGCCACCTGTTCCGCCCTTATATATATAAACATCAACTGCTTCCCATACAAATCTTCACACAAACCGCCTTCCCGCTACCCCAGAATCGTCCCTTCCGGAACTCCGCATGTTCCCAAATTAACAGAAAGATGCTGACAGACTCACCGTTGCCGGAGCCACTCCCACTCCATAAAAATTACAAAAACGTATAAAAAATTGGGCAAAAGATTCCTGCTGTTAAAAGTTAAACGAATAAAAATGAGAAACTTATCTTAAGGCTCAAGACTCCATCACAATGTTTTGAAAATTAATGACTGTATCGCTTGTTTGTAATAGTGAGGCAATTGGTACGGAAAAGTGCAGCAGCGATAAATAAATAGTGTTTACAACTGGGGTGGGTGGAAATGGGGTGTTAGAATATGCCAGCTAATGCATAATGTTGCCAGACTTGACGAAATTTTTATTTTATATCATAACACATGTCTACGGTGTATCAAATATATGAGTATTTATTGGTTTAAATTTTTCATTCACCACTTGGAATGTAACAGAAGCTTACATAACATGTTTAAATATTTATTTTTGGTTTATTTGTTCAATCCGACAAACAGCAATGATTTTTTCCAATAAAAAAATCTGGCAACGGTGAAGAGATGATTATTTTTTTGTGTATGCACACCTTTGTTTGCGTGGTGGCGTGGACGTGGCTGGCGTATACGTTGTATTGTTCGGATTGAATGAAGTTGCATCGCGTAGATTTTGTTCTCACCATTTCACTTATTGCGCTAGTCAATTTGAGCCTTCCGCATTTTATTGCATTTGCAATACGGTCGTCAAATTTGTCTCTCACTTCGATTTTTGGAAAGCAGTTTTCGACAGTTTTTGGACGTGAAGTGAATTAATCGGTAGTGAAGATTGAATAAAAAGGTGAAACTCAGTTAGTGAATATGTTTTAGGAGTGATTAAATCAAAGAAACAGTGGGAAAAGATCAAGTGAAAAATCGAGTGCGTGTGTATGTGTTTGCTCCGAACGTTCGGAGTTAGTATGCGTTCGATAAAATTGCGAATGTCGGTCTAGGAAAAAAGCAGTTTTCAGCGTTTTTCCAGCAATTCCTCAGTAATTGTTAGTTTGGATAAGTGAAAAATTAATATGAAAATGTAATGAATATGCTATGATTGAGGTAAGTCGGCAAATAGCCCCAAAATATTGAATTTAGTTCAAAACTTCATTAGTATTAGTGCGGATTCGAATAAAATCATCGCCATCATCGGATTGATTACGGTTTATAGAGCCTTAATGGTTCTCCTTCAACTCGAACACCATGCACTAGGAACACTTCGGTCTTTTTATGTTAATTTTTAATCCACCAAAAAAACTAGATTTATTACGCGCACTTCAATTTTTATTCATTTACGTTTTTATTATCAAATAAATATTTGAATGTATTATAAAAATCCGATAAAAGTGACGGAAATAAGACAGAGGCAAAATAATCGCGTCAAATCACGAGCGCGGCACACTTCGATCTCCTCTCTCACAATGCTACCTCAGACGTTTTTCGATGTCTCTGTGTGTGTGTGTGCGCGCACCAAAAGTGCGAAAAGTTTAGCTCACTTTTTTGGAACTTATCCTCAACCGATTTAATTCCAACTATAGATAGTAGATTATATAGATGAGCGAAAGCATGGCTGAGTCGATTTTTCTGCCCGTGCACACGCACATATGACGTCACAGCCCTTAACGTTTCCATTGAAATCGTGACGTCATGCTCGTTTGGAGACACGTTTGACAGTTCGTTTGGAGACAGAGGATTTATCTTCACTCATCTATATATTCCACTATCTATAATTCCAACAAGTTTCATCCGACGTGGAATCCTGTCGTATTGTTTTCTATTAAAAATTTGGACCATGGGCACAGAAATTATGGCCAAAATATACTATGTGTTATAAAAAAGCGAGTAAAAAAGTCTAGCTGACTTTTAATGGACTTACCCTCAACCGATTTACTCACAACAAATTGCATTAGATGCGGAATCCTGTTCTATTTAGAAAGTTGGCCAGATTGGACTATTACCTTTGAAATTATGGCCAAAATACTTTTTGCCTTTCTTGTGCAACAAAGTTGTACCGAAAGGCTATAATTTCTTTCCGAAAACGAACTATCGGATGCTTCCACACTGATACACTTCCCTTCCTCTTCATACGGGAGTTTGGTAGAAAGACGGTCATGAGATTTATATCATAACAAATATTGCCCTCCGCTCGCTTGATGGGAATGACATTTTCGTTTTCTTTTTGTGTAGTCGGAGCTTCAGTTCAATTTACATCCAAAAGTCATATCCTTAAAATATATGACTGGGTAAAATAAAACAGGGGTATGTACGTCAAAAAGATTGAAAAAGGAAACAAAAATGTCGAAATTCTTATTAGCATATTGTAGATCAAGCTGAAAACCGAACCGAGGTCCCGCGAAATCGCATTTTCTCGCATTTCCGGATGTTGCAACTGCATCGCGAGTAGTGCGCAACTGTGCCATAGTCGGGCAGCACTCGCGATGCAGTCGCGACATCCGGGAATGGGACAAAATATGATTTTCGGTTTTCAACTGGATCTACAATATCTTTGCCATAAATAATCTGATTTTCATAGAACGGACAAAGAAATTTGTCTGTTTTTACTCCTAGCTACTAGCTCATCTATTTTCAAGCACACACATTTTACGAAGGTCGAGAAAGGCACCATCACCGCTAGGTGGATTAATCTGGGTTTTTTATGGAAAAATCGCTAAAAAACTCACTCATTTTTCAGGCACTTTTCCTCAACCGATTTGCTCGCATTAAATTGCATTCGACGCAGAATGTCTCATAGTTTCTTATTGAATATTGGCCAGATCGGACTATGGGCTTAGATGTTATGGTCAAATTACTATTTATTGTGAAAAAGAGTTCAAAAAAGTCTAGCTCACTTTTTTAGCACTTAGACTTCATATATTCCCCAAGCAACACAAGTTCAACAAATCTGGTTGCAGTAACCATATTGTGACTGAATCCGGTCATATGTAAGTTACTGTGATTGATGTGCAATATGTGTGCTTCTCAGGTCGCTCGCAACAGATTGCATTCGACACAGAATCTTGTCCCATTGTTTCCTATAGAAACTTGGCCGGATTGTACAATTGGGTCAAAAGTTATGGCGAAAATACTAATTTTAAAACTACAAAATAAAATGCCATTTTTTGCTCTTATGCTCATCCGATTTGTTTGCAACAAATTGCGTTTGGCGAGAATTTTTTTTATGCATATAAACGAATAAGAAAAATAAGACCAATCCACATATTGGTGTTATTTGAGATTTTTCCAAACCTTTTGAACGAACGAGAAAGGCACCATCACCGCTAGGTGGATTAATCTGGGTTTTTTATATAAGGCTCAGCTAGTAGTGTGAAACAGCATTTCTTGTGAACAATTCTTACAAACTTGCTCGTTACTAAGAAAAATGACCTGAAGAATTGAATTCTTCATTTTATATCTATAAAAAGCACAGGAAATAAGATGCTAAGAGGCACAGGAAACACAAGGCATGCTTTTCGTCGCACCGTTTGCATGAATATTCATTTATTGAGTATCTGCGATCTCTAGTGGATTTAAACTAGGGCACGATGAGGCACTTGACTCGCCAAACTAAATATTTTCACTGAAATTCTATTATATACGTCAAAAATATTCTGAAAAATCTGATATTACTCCAATTTTGATCAATTTTATTCGAAATTTCCGATGGAATTTCTAGAGAAGTTCCTGAATTAAAGTCTGGAGGAATGTAGGATTGTTTCATCGGAAATTTTTTTGATATTTTTCCAGAGATTCCTCGAGGAATTCTTTTCTTCAATAAAAATATACAAAATACCTGAATTCTATCCGATATTTTGTTGGATGTATTCTTCCAGCAATTTTAATACTTCCTTGCAGTTATTTCAACAGAATCTTTAAAGGATTTTTTTTATGGAAAGTTCAACGAAATAGTTTAAGATTTCCCAAGAAATTGCAAATGGTATTTCCAAACTATTTCCCAAAGAATTCCTAAAAAATCTAAAGAATTCTCCGAAGTATTCTCCGTTGGTATTACCGAAAAACATTCTAGAAGGATTTCCTCAGAAATGTTTTTAAAAAAATCTGGAAAAGTTGCTGAAAAAACTAAGGAATATCCCAAGTAATTTCCTGCAGAAAGTTTTGAAAGATTTGCTGGAGAATGTTCTAAAGAAAATCCTGATCTTTTAAAAATTTTATTAACGTCTTTTTTTCTAATTTCTAAATTAAAATTAAGTTCAACGCTAACAATAATTTTTGAAGAAATTTCTTAGGTTATTTGTGACAGAATCTCCATAGGGATTTCAGGTGGAATTCCTGAAGAAACTATTGAATGAAATCCTAAAAAATCTAAAGCAACTTCTGAAGGAATTCCAACGCAAATTTTCAAAACCTTAATAATTTTCCGAAGGAATTTCTAAAGAAATTCCAGAACGATTCCCTATGAAATTTTCGAAGGAATATCCGAAAGAATTACCAAAATATTTTCCGTTGATATTTTTGCAGGAGTTTCGGAAGGTGTTTCCCCAAAATGTTTAGAAGGAATTCGTGAATATATTTCAAAATGAATGATTCGTAGAATTTCCGAAATAATTCCAGGAGGATGTTTTGTATTTCGAAGAAACTCCTGAGGTAGATTCTGAAGTAATTCTTAAAATTCATTCTCTCAATTTTCGAAAAAAAACATCGAGAAGGAATTTAAAAATCATTTTTGGATTTATTTTCGATGTTGTTTCTGGAGGATTTTTCAAAGAAATCCCTGGGGGAATTTCGGAAGAAAATCTTGAAGCAATGCCCAAATTAATTCTTGGAGAAATCTAATAATATCGGAAGTTCCTTCAGGATTTTGCGACATATTCACTTCTGTCTTCACTCTCTCTTAAAGCTAGTTAACCTGTCTTTAGAGCCCCTCTTCCTGGCTGCACTCCACCACTCCATTTCTATCCTTCCTCTTCTTCCTTCCTTCCTTCCCGGGCAGAAGCCACAAACAGAATAACAAAACATGATATGGACTTGATTGATATAAGAGATAAAAGAACAGGCAACAATATCAAAAATTTGCGCCGAAATATCATTTAAATATCAAGATATGCTATGGATAAGAACAAACCAATGGCACTTGATATCGCTCACTTATTACAAATAACATATCTTGATATCCTCATGATATTTTAGTGCAAAAATTTGATATTGTCGTCTGATCTTTTCTCTCTTATATCAATCATGTCCATATCTCATTTTGCTATCTTATCAACATTTGATATTATTGAGCTATTTTCGTCTACTCGGGTTCTGTAGCCGACGACCCGGCAGTGAGCAACTCTGTTCGCTGCGGGCTTGCCGGTTGTATCGCCGGGGTGCGGATCTTCCTCGCTCCTTGCTTCGTTGCAACTCGACCAATAAGAAGGTCGATTGACTATCGGTGGAAACAATGCCGGATTAGGCTGACTACGGAACCAGGGAATAACGGCGGTTCTTACTGGGGTGTTCAACCCAAAAACAGTGGGGTTGTCCTCAACGCCTTCTCTCGTACCACACACTTTCAAATTCCAATTTTGGTAACTTTGTAACATCCGTTCGCTTCGAAATACTTTGAAATAGTGAACGCATCCCAGGGTCATGACCTCCTTTTCCAGGTCAGTCACCTCGTCTCATAGTATCGACCCAATTACGCCACCCCTTAATGGCTAATTCACGAAGGTGCTTCTTGCTCTCTTGTGTTTAGTTGGAGGACTATGGTGAGTGGTTGGATGCGGTCTTATAGGGTGATGGAGGCTAATCATGCCCTGCTGTACTGCAGTTGCTAAAGTACTGGGAAAACCTACACATAAAGACGAGTTTTACCTGCCATTCACAAAAAAATCACGCATTAGACTTCATTTATTCCAGAATTTTTTGAGAAATTCCTGGGATAATTTTTAAAAGTAATAATTTGGTACACATTTCAAGCCTGGATCTACAATACCAATAATTTATTTACACGATATTAGCTGACTTAGACTGAAAACAACCCGTCATCAATTCTGATTTTGACTAATATCATGTAGACATTTGTTCATATAAACGCCTTTAGCTGATAAAATTAGACTCCATACAATAATGTCATTCCTACATGAATCCCTACATCCCTACAACAATTTAGTAAATTATTTTGTAATAACTACTCAAATTAAAATTATTTTTCAAAATGTACGTTAGAACGGGGAGAAATGTACGCTATATCGAGTGACGTTATATCGAGTGTACGTTATATCGGGGGTACGTTATATCGAAGATTACCTGTATTGATATTTAAATGATATTTCGGTGCAAATTTTTGATATTGTTGTCTGTTCTTTTATCTCTTATATCAATCAAGTCCATATTAAGTGGAACCGCATGCAGAGCAAGACTCAAGCCATGATGGTGGCTGACTACATACATACATACATACATACATATATCAATCAAGTCCATATCATGTTTTGTTATTCTGTTCATGGCTTCTACCCGGGGAACTCTATAGAGTTTTTTTTGAATTTCTTTCGAATTCTTCCAGAAATTGAAATGAAAATAAAATGCGAACTCCTCCATAAAATATAACGCTCTTTCCCTCAAAACTTCTTCAACGACTGCAACCGGAAAATCGTTTTGGAGTTGCTTGGATATTCCTTCAGGACCTAGAAGCTCCGATAGTTTGCAGTAGCCGTTGGGCAAGTAAGTACAGAGCGCTGTGGCTCGGTTTGGTCGACCAAAACGCGATCCTCAACTGTTTGCATATGCTACCAAGCATGCATGGTGAGTAGTTTTCATGCTCGGCCCATCGAACGATCTGGCATCGTTATGCTTTGTGCGGACGAGAAGTAATACAATTGATATGCGTTAGATTGTGCGGCCGAATCATTGTTAGTTAAATCATTGTGTAAAAAGAATGGCATGGTCGTTAGGGTGGTTCAAAAAATCGATTTTGCTCCACAGTGCTCATCTGGTTCTTTATCATGTTCTGAATGTCCTCTGAAAATTTGAGCTCACTTGGATTAAAACTGATTTAGCATAAGCCGTTTCAAGTTTACATGCAAATTAGTATGGGGAAATTTATTTTTTCATTATACTGTTAATGACGCTTCCCCATCAAGCGCGGGTAAAAAAAAAACCTATACAGCTAAAAGGAATACTCAACAGCTTTTACTCAGCGAAAACCGCATCCTAATTAATTGTTCCAATAATTAGTAATCGAATTTAATCTATACCCCGATTTTCTGGAGCTAATTGCATAACTCCTCAACAGGCAACATTGCTGCTCGTGGCGCGAAAGATAGCACACACAAATTCAGGCTACTATGTTTCACCGCACATTTCAGTGATGCCCTCAAAGAAGTTCAACGATCATGACTAAAGTTTCGCAACCTGTCTTAAAATCGATTACTAATTATTGGGGCGGGTCATCAACATGCGGTTTTCGTTGGGTGAAAGCTGTTGAGTATTCCTTTTAGCTATGTAGGTTTTCTTTTAACGTGCGCATAATGGGGAAGCGTCATTAACAGTATAATGAAAAAATAAATTTCCCCATACTAATTTGCATGCAAACTTGAAACGGCTTGTGCTAAATCAGTTTTAATCCAATTGAGCTCAAATTTTCAGAGGACACTCAGAACATGGTAAAGAATCAGATAAGCACTGTGGAGCAAAATCGATTTTTTGAACCACCCTAATGGTCGTATTGCTTATCAGAGTGAATTTAGATCCAACTATGCCTACCGACTAAATGATAGGCCTTCCTGTAATTTTTGTGGAGATGCAGAGGTAAACACGGCCTCAAATAGCAAAAATCACCTACTAATTCTTCCTAACTGACAAGGAGGGGGCCCGCGCCGTTAGTGTTTATTTGAACATTTGAGTTACTGAAGCTTTCACACTGAGAATGCTCGAACAATCCCATTAAATCATTCAGTTGAATCATTGTGCGTGAAATTATGTGATTCTGGTCAATCATGGAATAGCAGCCATAGATATGTGTAGACAGTCAAACTCAAGCTAAAGTATTCCTCCAGGACCTAGAAGTTCCAAATAAGGCTTGTTGGATGGTATTCCTCCCTAATTTCTCCCAGATTTTAGCAAGAAAACATTTTAGGATTTTTGCGTGCTTTGAATTCCTTAAGAAATGTGTGAATACATTTTTGATAGAATTTCCCGATGGACTTTCGGGACTTGCAATTCGACGTATTAGCTCTTAGGGGCCATTCACAAATTACGTAACGCTGTAGGGGGAAGGAGGGGTCAGGCCGAGCGTTACGATCCATACAAAAAAGTTAAAACTTTCATTCAAAAAGTGTTACGAGAGGGATGGTGGGGGTTAAAAATCATCGAATTCAACGTTACGTAATTTGTGAAAGAACCCTTATATATGCCAGAGATTGATTTTTCTACATGCTGTTTTTAACTAATTAGCTTATTTTGTTCTCTATGTGTCCCAATTTTTCTCGCTACGCGTCTTCAATTTTACAACTTTTCATCATTTTACGACATCTTCGGGCTTCTATCCCATCAACTGTTTGACACTTCCACCTGTTCTATCGACATGTTGTATTTTGACTTTTGTTTCTTAACCTTTCGTCCTTCGACGTTCTGTAATATATTCTCTCATGAAAAGGTACAATATTCATTCTTGTTTCTTACGTCTCTAGAACAATCTTCATGAGCAGTAGTTAATGGGCGTCGAATGTGATCAAAGATAGTATTATGTAACCAGCATACAGAATGGTTATCGTACTTATATTTTCATGCAACAGGTCTGACTTTCACAATTCAAAGAAAGTTGAAGATTTATAAACTTCGTTCGTCCAAGGCAGACAAGTTTTAAGAGAATCCGATAAAGAATCTTTCCTTGGTGCTACGTTGAAGAAGCCTCTCAACTGAATTCAACAATCCCAACGAGTGGAACCAATTAAAACTGGAAAAACTTATTGTTTTATGAATACGTAGTATGCATATTAGACTCATCCAGATTATGTTTATAAGAGGAGAATCAAATTGTTTGTTTTAAGGGGAGTACTCCTAAAACTCCTACTCACATGTGCCAAAGATTTTTTTTCTGTAAAATCAGCTATAAACATATTTCTTTAACGATTACATAATGAATTTAGCGGATATACAACTTTTACTTTTTGAATCATGAGTCAGTCTATCATATCGCTACTCTTCTTGGAAACGTCGTCTCTTATTCACTGAAAGGGTTCAGGAGTGAATTACAATAACAAAGGAATGAAAATTAGTGCAAGCCATAACTCATACCTTGCATTTTGACTTTTCCACAATAAGCCGGTGAGAGGAGACATGAAGTGAACCAGCACCAACAGCAGCATAGTGGTCGGATATCATTGGTCTTGCCAATTCAGGGTGTGGGCATCGAGGAGGAAAATTATCCAACTTGAACGTGGGATGCAACGGCAACTGTCCTGGTGGTACATCTGGTACGTAGTGAGATGCGAATGCCGATCCCGGCGATAACAACTACATGTTGAAAGTTTCTTGCTGATGCTGCATATGGATTTAGAAACGAGGTTAAAACTAGGTAAGCTTGAGTGAACTTTTAGAAGGACTTGTTCAATTTGCCTACGTTCTGATTTCTATCCCTATATTGAGTTATCGCTGCGCTGAAGTACAATAGAAAACGTTCGATTGTGGATTATCTTTCATGAAAAATTGATTCTGAAAGATAAGAGGCTTAGCTAAGGAAATACTGCTATAATATTTGAACTGTAACCATTTTTATAAGTGTATACCTCATCTTATATAGTTTGCTTATTCCATTCTAAAATTTAAGGAAATCTCAATATGATAACTATCAGATTCTTGAAAAGCAGTGGTTCTCTGTTCTCATTGAACTCATAAAGGCAAAGCGCATCTCAGCCGCCATGTAATAAGGAACCACACACATTGCATTCCCTTTTATTTTGGCAGATCATGGAGCTGTGTAATGCAATGTACTAATAGTTCCTCGGAGGTTTATTCAAAAACGGGCAATTTTAATTGTATAATATAATACCTTGCAGTTTGGTGTTCCAAAGATTTTTCCCCTACTCTGCATACATTTTAATCTAGTTTTAATACAGTCATTCAATAATATTACAAATATGACACAAATCTTTGATGGCGTTTGAAAGAAAAATTTATAATCTTTCTTTTGCCATCATTAGATTATACGATTTTTGACCGGAACCCTTGGAGGATAACGATCTGTAGTTATCCTCCAAAAGAACCTTACAAATTCCCATTTATTTTTGGGGGATATTTGGAGGATAACTATAAACCACTCAAATCCGAAAGGGTGTTTCGTTTTCTGAGGCAGTATGGGGCCTTTTTTCTCAAATAAAACCCACACTTTTAACCAATTCTATCCAGTGCTTCCAATCAATTTGTTTTATCAAATCTGGAAGTTTAGAGTTGTAGGGTAATATACATTCTGCCGATTAAATTCTAAACAGGGACTGATACCGTGTGACGCATATAAATTCGCAAAATCTAGAAAATATTGGTTCGGATCGAATTTTCATAACGCTATTATTCTACGCCGATTCTTTACTACCGAGAAAGTACATACTTCAATTTAACAGGTCATAATTTGCTCCAAATATATTGCTCCTAATCACAACACATCGTGTGCTAGAACCTCATCAATGATGTCTAAATTTCCGGCGATACTCAACTCACCCGTTGAACGGAACCCTTTGGCGATGGAGCGTGCCTGTCAGTTAGGTAACCCTCTTCTGCGATGCTGCCTGGAAACCGCAACATAAGAAGGGTAAACAATTCCGAATATTCCGATCCCTGTGCATGCCCGCTGTTGTTATCTCCCAATCCCGAAACCGTTTCGCACGCTCGGTTTTCAGCCAGGCATCGCATCGCTGGCTACCAATACTCATGCCCAAATAATCTACAGACGATTATCAAATTAATTTTGACATCATGCTACATTTATCAGGAAGGACGGACATTTTTCGTGGGATACTTTATGGTCTGCGGGCGAATGTGAGATGCTCGGTTCGGTCAGACGACTATCGAAGCGTGAAGTATTCTCATCAAATTGGGAAACTGGAAGGGTTGAATGATTTTGTCGTGTATTTCATTAGTAAGAGATTTGTGCATATCAAGCTGTTATTTGGTTGAAGACCACAAAATATTTGGACACATTCATTTATATGTAAATAATCAAAGCAATGTGCAAAGTTGAAATTTCTTGTAACTAAATAAATACCTCCGAAATGCCGGTAGTCATTCAACAGAGCAGGTATGTCTCGACACAACATGTTCTACGTGAAAAAGGATGCGAAAATACATTATACCTATCAAATGACTTGCCTTTGGTCATCAATAAGTGTCAAATTTTCAAATTACCGCTTTATCCATAATTCGAGCCAGACTTCACTATTCTCAACGGTGCGCAGTCATTGGCGAAAATAATTTTTAGCGCGTTTATTTGATCCTGCACTATGGTCCAGGATACAGATTTACGCGGAAAGATGAATTTGTTCATGCAGCAGCATGCAGCTTATTCCATTGAATTGAATTATCTTTATTTACGAGATTTTCGGCCCTAAAAAGCTTATTCCAATATTTTTTTTCTGTAGCTCTTAAGTTGGCTGATTTAGAGCAATTTTGCTTAATTGGATTAGGGTGTGCCTAAAAAACAGTATTTTCGATCTCTTTTTTTGTTTTAGATTTCTAGAAAAAGTCGTTTTCGGGTGACTTTTAGAGCTCAAAAAATGCAACTTTTGATGGGTAAATATGCTCAATATATTTTTCCGATCAAAAGTTATAATCGTTTTTCTGCCAAATTTACATTTTTTTCATAAGTTGATATCTTCGATTAGGGAAGAAATATATTTACACGGCATTTGCAAGAGAAATTCATATTCTTTATTATGTCAAAAAATTGGGGATGTGTTATTTTTTTTATATCAAATTTTACCAATTTTACTAAAATCATGTTTTTTCAAGTAAATTGATATAACCCGAAAATGGAAGAAGATACAGACGATATTCTTATAGCAAAACACGCGTTTTGAAAAGCCCCGTATTCGTAAAAAGAATTCGTAAAAAAATGAAAAATAAAAAATCGAGCTGTAGATTTTTATAAGTTTTATCACTATCATCGTATTGCAAGATTAACGAGAAAATATGCATTATTCGGCCTAAAGTACACTTTAAAGAAAAAAAAAGTTCTACAAAGTTGTTTTGGATACTTGGACTCTTATTATAGAGCTACCGAAAAATAGGGTGGGCCATTTTATAAAAATGTGATTTTTTTTAATCTGATTTTTTTTATATTGCCATAAAATGTTCTACAAAATTGTAGCGCAGCTTTTTCTAATCAACTTATGTAGCTCTTAAGCTCACTTGTTTAGAGCAATTTTACTTACCAGGATTAGGGTGCCCTCAAAAAACAATATTTATTATCTGCTCATTTAATTTTTTATTTTTCGCGAATTTCACCTTCTGAAGACTTTTGGGGCTTTTGAAACGCGTGTTTTGCTATAATAACATCGTCTGTATCTTCTTTCGTTTTCGAGTTATATAAATTTGCTTGAAAAAACATGACTTCAGTAAAATTGGTAAAACTTTAGATAAAAAAATAACGCATCCCCAATTTTTTGACATAATAAAAAAAATGAATTTCTCTTTCAAATGCCGTGTTAATATATTCTTTTGGTCTGCCTTAACCGAAGATATCAACTTATGAAAAAAAAATGTAATTTTGACAGAAAAACGATTATAACTTTTGACCATCAAAAGTTGTATTTTTTGAGCTCTAAAAGTCCCTTGAGAACGACTTTTTCGAGAAATCTAAAACAATAAAAAGTAGATGTTTCTGTTTTTTTAGGTACACCCTAATCTGCTGTCATACGCATAGTTGTCCCATGTTTGCTGGGATTCCCTATATACATGGGACAGTTATGCGTATAACGGCAGTAATCTAATTAGATAAAATTGCTTTAAATCAGCCAACTTAAGAGCTACAGAAGAAGTTTTTTTTAGAAAAAAATATTGGAATAAGCTGCGCCACAACTTTGTAGAATATAACATGACAATATTCCGGTAATTTTTTTTTCTGTTTTTATATGATGGGTCACCCTGTTTGGTGGTGGCACCATAATGATGGTTTCGCTATTTCGAACAATTTTGTAGAACCACATTTTTTTTTCTAATAAATACAGTTTTGGCGTAAAATGCATCTTCCGCGTAAATCTGTATCCTGGACCATAGTGCACTGACCCCACAATCATGGGTCACACAATAATATGGGTAATTTCCATTTGATCAGGGTGGATGGAGTGACTAATTATTGTAACAAAGTGATTTTTATATGTGGGGTCAGTATACTTTTTTATAATGCGTAATGTTGCCCTCCAGACATGTTATCTGTAAGTTAATGGGCTTTTTTGTAGGTATTCAGCTTAATTAACGATCCTCCAAAGAGTGAGATGAAAAAGTATATGTTTTCCACTTTACAACATACAAGGTTTGTGCCTTCAGAAAAGCAAAGTTCTCCTGAAGGATTCAAAGTTCGAAATTTTATAATTTTTGAAGAAAATTATGCTGCAGTTGAGCATATTAATTGTTTTACATCAGCATATATTGGAACTCTAACCAATATTATGCCATCAGGCGACTTGCCTACTTTTGGATGTCAATTTTAACGATTTTTAAAATGTTGCCTGGGAAGGTGAGAACAAAATACAAGTGCAATTGTTGCTTAGGGTAAGACGGTATAATGCGCCCCACCTGGCCAAAACGCCTCTCTTCGATTTCTAGAAAACTATAACTGACTAAGGGTCAAATTCAGTTGGTAGGTACCTATAAATATTTGTAAAACCATCATCCTATGTGAATATGGGAATATTTTTGTATCACATAATGAAAATATTTGCAAAATACAAAAAGTCACAGTTTTGATGTAACTTTTAATGTTTGTTTGCTGAACATTTTGGAGCGACGCTAGCATACTGTCCGCAAAAATTGCACTGTATAACTAACTAAATAACTTTTCTCATTGGTTAATATAACATAAAATTGCTTCCATCTTCAAAAATGTAACGTTTTCCAAAAACATGTTTCACTGGTCAAAACGCCCCAGTGTAGGCAGGACAATATGTCCTTACCAACTGGACACAAGCTTGCATCAGTTGCTTTCAAATTATATGGAAACTATTGAAATGTAATTCCAACCTGCTTAAATGGACTTATGTTGGTTTTTTGTTGTCAAGCACATAAGAATTTGTAACCTTTTTATTGTGGGATTGATAAAATACTAATGAAGGGCTATGGAACGTCTTTGGTTAAGGTGGGGCGTATTGCCCAGGCACTTTTTGAAATCAATTTTTTACGAGTTTTCAAAAAAGTTTTATTACGTGTTATCTGTAATATTTTTAAATGACTACTCACGGGCAATGCATTTGCGACTTCCTGGACTACCAAATAACACAAAGTTTGCATAAATTGCGTTGAAAAGTAAAAAGTTGTCAAGGAGTTGCCTTAGGGGAGGCATATTATACCTTCTTACCCTACTTGCACGACGGAACTGGACTATGGACTATTAGGATGGATGGATAGGGGATTAGGATGGGTAGTGTGGAAAAGTCCAAGCCATATCAAGTGAGTAATACGGAAGAAACTGACAACAATTATAGCCAAGAGAATATTTAGATAAAGGCTTTGTTGCTGCATCACGGGCGTGTCACTTTGGCGTCATTGATGGCTTGTTCAAAAAAATTCTTGTTGCTGGATTGACTGAATTCGTTCCTTTTGCACTGTTTCTTTTTGAATATGTATAAGGTATTTTATGAGACGTTTCGCGGCGGCCCGATTATTTACATTTTATGTTTTGTTTTGGTATGATTCTGCGTGAACTTTCCGTTAGGTCCAAACACAAAATAAATTTTCTAACGTTTTACTTTTAATCCATGTTTTCTTCAGCATTTTATGCTTAGAATGCAATGGTATGAATAATCTAGCAACACGTATTAGAAATCGTATGAAAAGCTTTGTTCTTAAGCTCTAGAAACCGGAAAGTAAAATTGGTAGAATTGATGATCCGACTCATTGGAATGTTCAGCGCGAATTAACCAAACAAACGGGCTCCCACTAATTGTCAAAGTAGATAAACACGAGAAAAACAGCTGTTTCGATCTGTTTCATAAAATGCCTTATTGCCAACAGAGAATCAAAGAGGACCAACGACAAAGCTTTGTTTTTGTCGGAGATAATAATGACAAAGGTCCGAAAATTGTTGTCGGCAACAAAAAAGAAGACAATCTTGTTGTTAACTTTTCATCCCGTTATTTTGCATTATTTCTACAGCAAATTTCGGTTTTATGCTATGATAGTTTCTGCTTTTATGGAAATATTCGAGAATCGAACAATGATTACAAAATTAGCATCGTATTCTCGGAAATATCAGAGCATGCAAGGCAAATGATTCTTGTCATATTGTGTTCGGATTCTGAAAAAGGTTTGTCGCTAGGTGCGTTTGTCAGTAACAAACTCTGTTGACGACAAAGGGTATATTGTTAGGCGGTGCTCGAATATTGATTCCCTGATTGCCAATAACTGTCATTTACTCCATAACTTGCTAAATGGTGAGAGTCACAGAATCCAAATTGGTTCTGGACGCTGAAGAAATGAATTCTTTATATAAGTACATACATTGAAATTTTACCTTCCATTTTTTAGAAAACGATTGCTGGTTTCCATTACTGACACCAAGCATTAAATATTAAATTGTTGAACTGTCAGACTGGAAAGGAGAGTTGTAAATGTTTTTTTTCTCTATGAGTATTAACATTTCATATTTGTTCTTGTATATTGAGATCTCCATCCAACTGTTCGTGCCTATCAAGTTAACCGTACGCGTGGACGAGTAATCAGCGGCTGACTCAAATACGAAAACTGTTCATCAACCGTGCTAGTTTTAATCCGTGTTGCAGTTCGGGTGAGATCAAACCATATTTTCATTTTTTTTTTTCAATGTATATTTATATCTATTACACATATTCATTATTTATGTTATTACCTCCTACATCCGTGAAAGCTGTTTCGGTTTCGAGCGCTTTCTTAAGCAGAGATAGGACTATTTTAAAATAAAAACATTCGTAAGGACGGGGCCAGGTGTGTTGAGAAAATCGAGTCCACCTAATTGTACGATTTGTGCAAGGGTTCGTGCTATGCTATGCTATCAGGCGACTTTCCTACTTTTAGTTATTGCGCCAAGTAATTAAAAACAACAATATTTGCTCACAATGTGTCGAACGAAATGGATAAAATTCTGGCTAATTTTCCCAATATGAGCTTTATAGGTGGATGCTGTTTCAGACTACTAGAGATAAGCGGCTGTTGTTTTCGAACATACGAAAGATAAAGATGGGTTACTGTTTGGTTGATTGTGATTTTACTGACGTTGAACAAAGGCAAATGGAAGCAGAAAATCAAAACACCTGCTGTCATAGAGCGATGGTTTGGAGAGATTTTTTTTTTCAAAACGTAAACAATACTTTAGGTGGGGATGCCGCTTAGCACCAGTGTTAAGGCGCAATCGTTAATGTGAACATTTTTATATTCGGTTAGTTACTGCAAATAAATTCTTTTTCGAGTCCCTTTAATCAAGCAGGTATCTCAAGCATATCACATAGTCATATTGCTGCATGATTGAGTGTTTAATTTTGATAAAATATCGAAAACAAAAGTTTGCTTAAAAATTACCTGGCCATAACAAAAAGGTGGTAGACAATTAACACTGTTGTTTACATTTTAGAACCAGCACATGTCAGGGTAGGGATTCAGTGCTCCGCCTTCTCCCCCTGGATATTATTACATTAGAAATTCAGGGAATCAATATTCGAGCAACGCCCAACAATATACCCTTTGTCATCAACCGAGTTTGTTACTGACAAACGCATCTCGCAACAAGCCTTTATCAGAACCCGAACACAATATGGCAAGAATTATTTGCCTTGCATGCTCTGCTATTTCCGAAAATACGATGCTATTTTTGTAATCAGAGTTAGATTCTCGAAAATTTCCATAAAAGCAGGAACCACGATAGCATAAAACCTAAATTTGCTGATGAATTTAGGATGAAAAGTTAACAACAAAATTGTCTTTTTTTTGTAGCTGACTAAATTTTTTGTATCTTTGTCATTATTATCTCCGATAAAAACAAAGCTTTGTTGTTGGCTCTTTTTCGTCGCATGCTTCGCATGCGCATTCAAGAAAGATTGATTCCCTGATTAAGATACATAATCCTACAATGCTTGGATGCTTATTTTCGATGGAGCGTACATAGATGTTTTCAGTTTAATAAGTGCGTCTGATGGCACTGTTCGGCAAATCCTTCAAAAATGCCGTGAATACCAGGTCCCAACGCACCATCTGTTCGTTGATTTCTAGGCGGCATACGACAGTATAGACCGCGTAGAGCTATGGAAAATTATGGACGAGAACAGCTTCCCTGGGAAGCTTACCAGACTGATCAAAGCAACGGTGGATGGTGTGCAAAACTGTGTGAAGATTTCGGGCGAACACTCCAGTTCGTTCGAATCGCGCCGGGGACTAAGACAAGGTGATGGACTTTCGTGCCTGTTGTTCAACATTGTGCTAGAAGGTGTCATGCGGAGAGCCGGGTGTAACAGCCGGGGTACGATTTTCAACAGATCCAGTCAATTTATTTGCTTCGCGGATGACATGGACATTGTCGGCCGAACATTTGCAAAGGTGGCAGAACTGTACACCCGCCTGAAACGTGAAGCAACAAAAGTTGGACTGGTGGTGAATGCGTCAAAGACAAAGTACATGCTTGTGGGCGGAACCGAGCGCGACAGGGCCCGCCTGAGAAGCAGTGTTACGATAGACGGGGATACCTTCGAGGTGGTCGAGGAATTTGTCTACCTCGGATCCTTGCTAACGGCTGACAACAACGTTAGTCGTGAAATACGAAGGCGCATCATCTGTGGAAGTCGGGCCTACTACGGGCTCCAGAAGAAACTGCGGTCGAAAAAGATTCGCCACCGCACCAAATGTGTCATGTACAAGACGCTAATAAGACCAGTTGTCCTCTACGGACATGAAACATGGACAATGCTCGAGGAGGACTTGCAAGCACTCGGAGTATTCGAGAGACGGGTGCTTAGGACCATCTTTGGCGACGGTGTGTGGCGGCGAAGAATGAACCATGAGCTCGCCCAACTCTACGGCGAACCCAGTATCCAGAAGGTAGCTAAAGCCGGAAGGGTACGATGGGCAGGACATGTTGCAAGAATGCCGGACAGCAACCCTGCAAAGATGGTGTTCGCTTCCGATCCGGCAGGTACGAGACGGCGTGGAGCGCAGCGAGCGAGATGGGCAGACCAGGTGCAGAACGACTTGGCGAGCGTAGGGCGTATCCGAGGATGGAGAGATGCGGCCTCGAACCGTGCATTGTGGCGTCAAATTGTTGATCCAGTGTTATCTGTTTAGATGTTAACTAAATAAATGAATGAATGAATGAAGTGCGTCTGATACCACGCATCTTAATATCGATGATCGTGAAACTCTCACGTCTTGAAACTTCACGAGTTAAAAAAAAAGCTTTTACCGTACCATATTTCAGATGAAATACTTTTAGCAAGCGAATTGTCTGAATTATGATGAAAGAATTAGGCTAAAAAATAATCGCATGAAATGAACTTCAAAGTTCTTTAAATAGAATATGCGATTCTGATCCATTATATCACAGGATTATTATGTGACCATATGTCAATATAATCCATTCATATGATGTGCGAAAATAGGTCATTCAGAAAATTCCTTTATTGGACAGAAGAAAAAAATTATTTTTTTTATCTTTATTTTTGAGATTTTCAGCCCGCGGCTGGCTCATCTCATGAGATAATATTTCACAATAATAAAATACAAGACATTCTGAATAAAATTAATTATTTTTTCTTGGATCGTGTGTTGTACACTTTTCAGTCCGAATGACATTTTTTTCCACTATCTCCAGCATCATAAGCAATAACATCACCGCACGATCTCTTTGGAATATTTTGAATATCGCTTGTTGTTGCCGATGCAGTAGACAATCGCCTCTTCGCGCTGGCTCCAGTACTGGACTCCTTGCCGTTATCAATTGGTTCGTCACCCTCACCGTCACTGTCGTTGTTGTTTTTATCGTCGTCCTCATAGTCGTCGTCTTCGCTTTCGCTTGCGTCGGCTTGCATCAGTTGAGAGCCGCTATTGTGTTGTTATTTGGATGATGTTGAAGAATTTGAAACCGCCGCTGCTGGAGGACTCGTTTGCGATTGGTTTTGTTTTTGTACAGTTACAAGCGTGGGCTCGTCATCGATAACGATACGAGATGGTATTGCTTTTTCAAGAATCATTCGCACCACTCTTACACCATTTGGTACTCCCGGAAAAAAGTTCTTCCATGTCTCGTTCTGTACGGAGATAACTTTACCATATTGCTTCAGGCAGTCAGATATGGTTTCATTCGGTATACTCGGAGGAAGATCGTGAATCTTCAATGTAGTGGTGGGACCATCGACGTATATACTGGAATATGGTAGAATACGCCGAGACGGTGAAACCAGAGTGTATGTAATTAAGAGTGGCGACATGTGCCGCATTTGACAGGTCTCCTGCTCGTTTGGAACACGATTTTGTATGGGAATGACAGATGAATTTTGTTCCAATTCTGACAGTGTCGCCACTCTTAATTACATACACTCTGGGTGAAACGAGTGTTTGAGGTGATGTTCCTTCTGTAGTCGTGCGGCTACGCCTGCGCTGTTCATTTCAACAAACACACAGTCATTGAGGTTGAAGAAAAAAAATCTTGAACAGCCACCTGCTTAAATCGATCAAACATGGCTGCTTGTCAAAGTGCAGAAATCTAGCATAGTGTAACTAAAATGTGCTCGATACACTTTTGTTAAGCAGCGGTGATACATATTTCCCTACAAAACGATGTGTTATCGTTAAAGCATGTTCATCATATAAGCATTCGGGCATGTGGAGAAGCATGGTACATTATTTCATCAACTATGAGACTAAACATTTACTGCAAAAATTAAAAGTTTCATATATTCTGCGCATTAGTGAGAGCATATTTGCATCAAGCTACGATCAAAAACAACTTGGCCAGAGGTTAAGGCTTACTTGAAGTATCACAGAGATAATAACAAAATACGGAAAATTTATTTCTACGTTGAACACTAGGAAATGGCTTTTGAATAAACATACCTTACATTTGCTTACAACTCGACACTTCAGGAATTAAATCATAGTCAATTAGTTGTTGTGCTTGTTAAATTATAATCAATTACAGGTTCGTGATGAACCACTGCGTGTATTTCTGCTCCATTTCTATTGAGAAGAAATGTAGCAAAACAGTCGTAGATATTTCTCAAAACTTAATGTGAGGCCTCTTTAAATTGAGGTACCGCTATTTATACCCTTCGAGAAATGGCTTGTACCAACTCTCAAAGGTGCGTCCCTCAATCAGTTTCGGCATCATCAAGAAGAGGTATAATACTGATTTTGACCATGCATCGGTACTGAAGTTCAAACATATTTTTGCTTCTTCTTAGTTCCGAATTCGGTTTTGTACAGAGATATGATTTCATTGTTTTTGGCACTTCGTAATCTCACCTTTACACAGAGCTCTAATCAGTCAGAGGGTTCAGCAGATCCATCAACTTCGTATCCGCTTCTTTTCTAATCAATAAGCGCTCGGGAGCTTGGTGATTCATGTCGTCGGCTTCGAAAAGGTGTCTACACAGCATTACAGGCTCCGTTATCTGCCTGTCTAATTGTTTCACCCCAGACCATTTTTCATCCCCTCGGTACATCTTGGGAGCCTGGCGATATGACTGGATTTACACCGTTACGAACCGCGTAGCCGTCGCCTTGATCAACCGTATCAGATTAACCGGAAATGGCACTTTCGGTACTGAGTGGGGCTCTGAAAATTTTCCCCAGGCGTGCGGAAATGTTCCCATGTAACACGAACGTGGGACATAACACAGCACTTTCTAAACCCTTCAAGTTTAATAAAAGCGATCTAAATAAAATTCTTAGGAAAGTAGGAAGTAGGATTTTTCTTCATTCATTGCTCAGTTCGATATGAGAAGAATTATTTTAAATATTAGAGCTGCAAGGAATCTCTGAAGGCTCCAGCTTCCTTCTATTTTTCTGCGCTTTAGCACAACGGTTTTAACCTTAACCTTGTTTCTTTGCAGGAAGTGGAGAATTCAGACACTCCCCTTTCCTTTTGTTTTTGTTAATGCTCATTGCTGAGCGTGGAGGCGTGACCCTCTAAGAGGTTTCTCTCAGAACGGTGGATAACCAACGCTTGTCGGAATTTTACTTCCGCAAGCGGGTCCAAAGTAAAACGAAGGCACGGGTCCAAGCAAAGATCGTAACGGGATCAGTAGGTACAAATAGCGCGAAGAAGCACTGTTGAAATTAAGACAGCTTCGGGTAGTAGGGGGAATGACGGCTTGGCAGGTTTTGTTCTATTATTGGCAGGGGGTTTTTTTATGACTGACTAGGCTCAAATTTGGCCTATCAAAGAATATTGTGGCCAAATTTCATAAAATTCGGTCGACAAAAACCCCCCTGCCAATAATAGAACAAAACCTGCCAAAGCCGTCTTTCCCCCTATTAAAAACGAGCAATGGGTAATGTTTTCAACATAACCGCGTGTAGACGTAGGACTTGTATAAACGTAACGTATTTACATTTAACTTTTGACTTTTGGATCTATGGAGTTTGATCATAGGTATTGATATTGGAAACGACAACTTTAATGCTGTGAAGAATTATTAGCCATTTGTTTATTCAAAACTTCTGGAAATAAAACTAATAATTAAGTTCATAATTAGAATTGGAAATATAGGGCATTTTAATATTTCTTATTGAGGATAGTATTTGAAGTTTATAAATTATATTAATATTTTTTTTAGATTTGGGCAAAATGTGCTTTTTTAGGGGAACTGTCCCGTTTTCCAAACAAAGCAATACAGCACCAATTTCGTTGCTTCTTTTTGCTAACATGCGTGCTTACTGCTGAAAAAACCACAACAATAAGAAACAAGTCAAGGAGCAGTTACCCTACTAAAATAGAGGAGGTGCTGCTAATACGTAAACGAAAAATTATTTAATGTTTTGATTCCAAACTCCGAGTCCATCAGTGTAGTTGATTTTTTTTGCTGGGGAATCAGAACTGCTATAGTAACCATGTTTCAATGTACGTGTCGTTTAGTACCAAGCACAACGTAACATATGGTCAGTCATATGTCATGACTCGTACCCATCCCAGGATCATGTGGATTATGAAACCAATCACTGTTCGTGGATGAGCAGACCAAATATCTCTAATTTTATTCTTCTTCGTCCACCACCGCTGCCCTCGTTGCCTCAGCCATCATCGGCCTCTAGCCATGAACTCCGAGCGATGCGGCGGGTGATTGCATCTATAGCAACCGCCACCACTGCATCCGACCATCTTCAAGCACAGAATGACAAAAATTGAGCCCACTTCTTTCATGCATATTCGCAGACCCACCGGCAGTTCTAACACAGCGAACGAACGAACGAAACGAAAAATGCGCGTGCAAAAATCACGTCAGTACGCGATGCTGTCACCGATTGTAATGACTCACACACGGCATACCACATTCTGATGTCCGTGTTAGGAATGCACGGGATTGGTTACATATGAAATTTTTGCAGGCTTTGCAAAAATTTAAATTTTCAATAGCTTATAAGCTCGGTACTGAAGTTCAAACATATTTTTGCTTCTTCTTTGTTCCGAATTCGGTTTTGTACAGAGATCTGATTTCATTGTTTTTGGCACTTCGTAATCTCACCTTTACACAGAGCTCTAATCAGTCAGAGGGTTCAGCAGATCCATCAACTTCGTATCCGCTTCTTTTCTAATCAATAAGCGCTCGGGAGCTTGGTGATTCATGTCGTCGGCTTCGAAAAGGTGTCTACACAGCATTACAGGCTCCGTTATCTGCCTGTCTAATTGTTTCACCCCAGACCATTTTTCATCCCCTCGGTACATTTAAATTTTCAATAGCTTATAAGTTTCAATGAAATAGGCAAATTGCTGGAGAGTGTCCGAGTCGATTGATATATAAATCCTTAAAATCCATCGAAAGATAAAGGCGCTAGTAACGTTCAAAATCTTCCCTTTCAGTGTAACGCTCTCGATTTCCAAAAATCTAAATGACACCCAGTATAGTAAAGAAAGACGTAAGTCCTACGTCAAAACTTTCTTCAACAAAGAGAAAAGACAACCACACAGCACAAGAGTTCAATGCGGTCTGAGGAAACATCTATGATTTCGGCTATCTTTGCAGATGACTTCAAAATCTATTTTAACATACGCTCTGAAGTAATGCACAGTTTCGACAATTGGATGCCTTCGCCGATTGGTGCCAGAAAAATCATAGGACTGTCAGCTTATAACCTTTATAATCAATTATAATCAATTTCTCTAAAATCCTGTTTTAAATATCTGAAGCTGTTACAATTGTGTTATAACCTTGTTTGGCCTTCCTACTCGGGTACAGAAATCTGGAGCATATCCCAACTACATTGAGCCTATAATTGTCCGTATTGATGCCTAACGTACTTATGCCTACGAGGTTTACCACTATTTTTGGGCGTATATAAAAACAAGAAAGGCTCAATCACCGTAAGATGGATTCAGTTTAAAATCGGTTATTCTTTTTACTTGTCCTTCGATAGACTTTTCAGGATGGATTCTATCTGTTAGGCTTCTCTTTGGAAACTGTGTCAAAACCAACTGAAATTCATGTCTGCCGTTCATTAATATCGGAACGTGATCCCCAAATTCTGTGGAAAATTGAGTCTGAATTGACAGGTTTTACTGTTTAAATATTCGATATCTGCCAGGTCAGTTCATGAGTGAAGAATGGCAGCCGTAAATATCGCAGTTATGTCTTGCAAAGACATGTTTGTAATGTTGATGATTCCATCAATCCTATTTTACGAAAAAAATCCAAATGACTAAGAAGAAAATTGACAACCATTGGAGTTTCAATAATTTCGCTTAGTATGACGGTACAACAACAAAAAATGATTGATGTTCTCTAAAGATTTTCCCAGCCGATGGGTATCAGCTTGGAAAATCTCTGTCACATAAATCATCGAATGCTGTCCCAATTGTAAGAGTGCTTATGGTCGACGTCGTGGTTGGCAGGTTGAGTTGAGATTCGAATTCATACGACAAACTGGATGAATTTCGATACGATGAATTCAAACGACGAGAGACTGTCACCGTCAGTTATTGCCGCCGCCGCCACCGGCGGAGTGGAAACATGCTATTGTACTTTACCGCTTACGCAGACCTCGCTCGTACCACAATGGATGCTGGCAACAACACACGGGAGGTCAGTGAAGTTGGGTGGATTTACTGGGCATTGCATTGAGATTGACATGCTCGAGTGGAATTGAGTCAATCAGTAAGCGAGAATGATAGCCGCCATGCCTGTTTAATGGAATTTAATTGAATATTGATATGCTTGATGGCGATATTGAAATATGGAATGCGGAATAAGAACGTGCATGAAGGCTTTGTGTTATAAATTTATAATTGAATAAGGTGAATCGTGTGCTGTATAGTTTACAAACCATTAGAACCTGATTACAGATTTTTAAGTCCCCAAACAATCCTACCAAAAGTTTCATCTTAACTCCTTTACTTCCATGTTTTCTTTTTTGAAGATTGTGTTAAGAAGTGGCAAAACCTAATGCTATTTAGGACTAGCCTTAGCAGAAGTAGCGGTATTCTCAGGCGCAGGATTTTACTATTGCGTGAGCAAAAACCTTTTTTTTAATAAATTGTATGCTGCATAAGCCCGGGTAGAGGTGAACAACAAACAAATAACGTAATAATAACCAGTTTGCTCTGATCTCAGGTTTTGTTATTCTTGTGTTTTTCATAAAAAATATAAAATAACATCCTAACAACGAAAAGTTGTTATAATAGTAAAATTTGTTATTTTTATGTTACTACAGTAAATCCTCAATAAGTCGATATTGAAGGGACCATCAACTCATGGAAATATCGAGATGTGGAATAGAAAATTCTTTGAAAGCTGTTTGAAGGAACCATCACAGCAACCCATAAAATATTTTGACGTAGGACTTACGTCTTTCTTTACTATACTGGGTGTCATTTAGATTTTTGGAAATCGAAAGCGTTGCGCTGAGAGGGAAGTTTTCAAACGTTACTAGCGCCATTACCTTTCGATGGGTTTTGAAGATTTATATATCAATCGACCCGCACACTCTTCAGCAATTTCAATTTCATTGAAACTTAAGTTTATTAACGATAAGCTATTGAAATTTTCAATTCTTGTCAAAGCAAATAAAATTTTTATATATAACCAATCCCGTGCATTCCTAACACGGACATCAGAATGTAGTATGCCACGGGTCTTCGGGTCCACCGCAATATGTTTTTTGTGTAAGGTACACTGGGGGAAGTGGAAAAAGGGAGTAAGTGTAAAAATCGACTCGAAAAATTTAAATTGTACGTACTTTACAGATTTTACCACATCATAACATTATGCAAGAATATACTTTGATGCTCACACTAATACTATGTTGAAATTTGTATAATAAATATACTAACACGGTTAACGCTTGAACTGTAATTGTATGTTTCGCAAAAAGTTGACTTTTGCATTCATAAAATCAATCCTTATTTGCACCAGTTGTCCCTTTTTCCAGTAAATTTATGTCACAGGTGACCATTATGATACAATTAAACTTATCCCATTCAATTGGTAGTGGTTTGTACCAAGAAAGCAAATAATTAAAAGATTTTACACTTACCCCAGGTATTAAACACTGCGGGGGAAGTGGATAATGTTCGAAATACGCATTTATTTTCTTCCCTCCAAGGTTTATTTCGATAGCTGTAAATTTTAATATGTTCCTTCTTTGTTAACATTGTGATTCCAGTGATGATTGGATGCTAGATTAATCCACCTATCGGTATTGATGCCTTTCACATGTTTTACATATGAAAAAAAATGTATAAGAAAGTTAAAAATAGCACTGATAGGTAAATATATTCTATAATTCACATTATTTTTTATTCATAACAAGTTTCGCCGTTGAATGCAATTTTTTGCGAACAAATTAATTAAATGACAAGTGCTTAAAAATAACTGATAATTTTGTACGTGCTTTGCGCACACACATACAAACAAATACGCACATACAGACATCATCTCAATTCGTAAAACTAAGTTGATTAGTCTATAACCCTGTAAGTCCCATTTTTCCTTTAAAAAGTTAATCTTTGGGCGAACATATAGATCTTACGTACACTTAGTGTTCGAGAATGCAAAACCAGCCCAGCCCTCTATTACGAGAATTCTTTGAGGATTTATTCCGTTAAGGTAATGAAATTATTCCACAAAAGATGCTCAGAGCAACTTTCGTATTGATTTTTAGTTATATGTAACTACTCATCACTATTGAAGGTCAAGGTAACATGGGTTTTCCACTTACCCCATCCCACTAGGGTAAGTGGAAAAACAACTCCTAATTTTAAAATCTATTTCCATAAATTTCAAGCGACCAAAATGGTACGAATTACCGCACAGTAGGTGCAAAATTGACTGTTTTTGATAGTCCATTTTGATTGAACGCATTTAGATCATTTAAATTGGTTTTACACTAATTCAAAAATGCACTATCGATTTTTCCTTTTCCACTTCCCCCAGTGTACCTTATAAAAGAAGTAGTGCCTGCCGTGTGCGAGTCATTACAATACGTAACAGCAGCGCGTACTGACGTGCTTTTTGCTCGCGTATTTTTCGTTTCGTTCGTTCGTTCGCGGTTCGCTGTGTTTACCTACACAACATGCAGTCGCCAGCGGAAGAGCTGCCGGTGGGTCTGCGAATATGCATGATAGAAGAGGGCGCTTTTTGGTGTCATTCTGTACTTGATGCTTCCTTAGCCGTGCGGTAAGACGCGCGGCTACAAAGCAAGACCATGCTGAGGGTGGCTGGGTTCGATTCCCGGTGCCGGTCTAGGTAATTTTCGGATTGGAAATTGTCTCGACTTCCCTGGGCATAAAAGTATCATCGTGCTAGCCCTCATGATATACGAATGCAAAAATGGTAACCTGTCCCAGTGTGGGGATGTAATGCCAATAAGAAGAAGAAGACTTGATGGTAATCGGATGCACTGGTATCGGTTGCGATGGATGCGATCGCCCACACTCAGCAAACTGGACTATCGATATTCATAACTGGCGCCTTATAAAACTCCGACTGATTATTCCACCAACAGTGCTTCTTATTCGCAGTTACCTTCCCGAGTATGTATTCAAGCGTCGATGGGCGTGTGGTCTACATACCGGCCTCCCGACCCCGACGTCCATGGTTCGAACCCAGTCTGCCGCACTTTGCTTTTTTTAAATGAAAATCATCATTCATACATATTGAAATTCATACCGATTCCTTGTGGCAAATTTTCATAAGGCGTTTGATTGTAAATCATACGTCCATTTTCCTCAATGCATGGCATCACTCGGTGTTCACGGCTAGATGCCGATGATGGCTGAGGTAGCGATGGCAGCGGTGGAAGATGAAGAAAGTAAATAGGTGCTCAATAGTTAGAAACAAAGCAATTCTATTTATGTAAGGTACACTGGGGGAAGTGGAAAAAGGGGGTAAGTGTAAAAATTGACTCGAAAAATTGGAATTGTACATACTTTACAGTTTTTACTACATCATAACATTATGTAAGAATATACGTTGATGCTCACACTACTACTATGTTGAAATTCGTACAATACATACACTAACACGGTTAACGCATGATCTGTAATTTTAGGTTTGATTTTTGAAATCTAAAGTTAATTTTTGCATTCATAAAATCAATTCTTATTTGCACCAATTGTCCCTTTTTCTAGTCCATTTTTCTTTTTTATATCACAGGTGACCATTACAATACAATTGAATTAATCCCATTCAATTGGCAGTGGTTTGTACCAAGAAAGGAAATAATTCAAAGATTTTACACTTACCCCAGTTATCAAACACTGCGGGGGAAGTGGATAATGTTCTAATTACGCAATTTTTGTCTTCCCTCCAGGATTTATTTCGATAGCTGTGAATCTTAATATGTTCCTTCTTTGTTATCATTGTGATTCCAGTAGTGATTGGACTAATATAAAGTAGAAAATGCCTGATTTATCCACCTATCGGTAATGATGCCTTTCACATGTTTTACATATGAAAAAAAATGTATAAGACAGTTAAAAATAGCACTGATAGGTAAATATATTCTATAATTCACATTAATTTTTATTCATAACAAGTTTCGCCGTTGAATGCAATTTTTTGCGAACAAATTGGTTAAGGACAAGTGCTCAAGAATAGCTGATAATGTTGTACGTGCTTTGCGCACACACATACATACAAATACGCACATACAGACATCATCTCAATTCGTTAAACTAAGTTAATTAGTTTATAACCCAGTAAGTCCCATTTTTCCTTTAAAAAGTTCATCTTTGGGGCGGGCATATAGATTTTACGTACACTTAGTATTCGAGAAGGCAAAACCAGCCCTCTCCTAGCTATAACGAGAATTCCTTGAGGATCTATTCCGTTAAGGTAATAAAAATATTCCACAAAAGATACTCAGAGCAATTATCGTATTGATTTAAGTTATATGTAACTACTCATCACTATTGAAGGTCAAGGTAACATGGGTTTTCCACTTACCCCATCCCACTATGGTAAGTGGAAAAACAACTCCCAATTTAAAAAAACTATTTCCATAAATTTCAAGCGACCAAAATTGTATTAATTACCGCACAGTTGGTGCAAAACTGACTGTTTTTGATAGCCAATTTTGATTGAACGCATTTAGATCATTTAAACTGGTTTTACACTAATTCAAACATGCACTATCGATTTTTCCTTTTCCACTTCCCCCAGTGTACCTTATTAAATTGTTAGTTTTATTTCAGAAATTTTGAAAAAAGAAATAATAATGCTACACAGCATAGAAGTCGTTGTTTCCAATATCAATAGCTATAATCAAACTCCATAGATCCAAAAGTTAAAAGTTAAATGTAAATACGTTACGTTTATACAAGTCCTACGTCTACTCGCGGTTATGTTAAAAACATTACCCATTGCTTTTTTTACTATGGCATAATTTGCTTCCATGAGTCGATATCGAGTCATAGAACATCGACTCATGGAGGTTTGACTGTAGTTGACCCGGCGTACTTTGTCTAGCCAAAAATTGATCTATTTTTTTATATAATTTTCTGAAAATCGATCGGTTCTTCAGAATGATTTCAAATTTTATTCTACAGTTTTATCATAACATTTTTCCTACAATTTAAGTAATCAAACAAAAATTAGCACATTTCGAATGATTTTGCCAACTTCGTCTTATTAATATAAACAGAGGATCAAGATTCGAAATTCCCATACAAAATGTACGAGAAACCATTTCATCGAAGACATTGGATTTTAATTTTCAATGCTTCAAATAGAATATAATAGGGTCTGTTCAAATATTACGTAACGCGAAAAACGTTGATTTTAAGAACCCTCCACCCCCTCGTAACAATCTGTAACAAAATTTAGAACTACCCCCACCTCTATGCGTAACGCGTAACAAATACATTTTTTTGAAAACATCTTGTTTTTGGTAGAATTTGAAACACGATACAATGCATTATTATTTTTTGTGTATTTTGTGCTGTTTTGAAGACAATAACTATGTTTTGCAAAAATTTAAATATTTTTGCTCAATTGTTATGCAATGTACACACCAGTCAAGTTTGACGAACATTGACTCCGCCCCCAAGAAAACGCTTCGGTTGCTGCTTTGTTTGAGCGTGTGTGAAATTGTTCGAACAACCATTTGACAGTTGGCGGCTCGGTTGGAAAAAATTAAAACGATTTGATTTTGGTTTGAGTTGTCGGGGGCGGAGTCAAGGTTCGCCGAACATGTTTGAGCATTTGTAGCTTGAGCAATTTCTCGAAGGACCCCCACCCCCTATATTTTGCGTAACAAATCGTAACAAAAATAAAACAACCCCTCACCCCCTATTACGTTACGTAATATTTGAACAGACCCATAAGCAAATATAAATTAGCAAAATCTGCCATGTCTTTTCTTCAGTAATGCGTGATTGTACAAATGCCAACTTTTTTATATGACTTTTTACATGAAACATTGGAGTTGGCACCTGATCGAAAAAAGCTTGTTGCTATGAAAAACGACAACAAAATAAATGTCATTCTTTGTTGTTGATGTGCTTGTTATTGCTCAAAGATGGTCTAGTAGCCTAGAAATTTGAATATATCGACATAGGGAGAGTGAATCCTGAACAAAACATGATTAGAACACATCGAGATAGAGAGATATCGAGATGTAGAAAGCAAAAATGTACGTGAATTGAAGGAACCGAGAAAACCATCGGCATAGGGAGAAATATTGAGATATGGAACATCGAGATATAGAGAGTCGACTGTAGATGGTCAAAATTTTGGAATTCCATGCAAATTATACAAAAACCATGTCATTAAAAAAAAATCAAGGCATTTCAGTTTCATCATAACATTTTTTCTCGTAAATAGAAGAAGATAGTATGGAATAGATTGTAAGGAAGAGAAGAACAATAAATGAAAAAAAAAAACATTTTGCACTCATAACAAAGTTCGTTATTCATTTATCAATTGCAAACATACCAATAATAACAGATTTTGATAGTACATACCTAGGGGAGCTGCTCCTGGAATTAATCTGATGGCTCCTATATTCATCTCATAAAAAAAAAGCAATTTGATTTGTTTCTTATTTTTGTGATTTTTTTCAGCATTGAACACTCATGTTGACGAAAAGAAGCAGCGAAATTGGTGCTGTATTTCTTTCTTTCGCGATGAGATAAATATTGGTTCAGTGAGATGGAGACCGGAACAGTTCCCCTATTTCCTTTCCTGCAAAAAAAATTGCTATTGGTTTAGTTTAGAAGATTTTTAATGAGATTGCATTGAATTTTATTGCATTCAGAAGCAAAGTTATTCAAATGAAGAGTAGACATACGTAACACCTTACCAGCAATGAGAATAATCCGTTAAGATATTCTATATCAAAGAATATTGCTCGAAATAGCCAATTTACCTTCCAGGTAAAATCTGGGCAGATCTTATTTGCTAAGTTGAATGTACTTCGATTGGATTACACAAGACAAGGCCATGCTGACGGTTTTCTGCGAATTTATTATATCCATGTGGCCTATTTTTTATGTGACCATGAAACAACTATTTTCTATATGAATCCTTTTAAGAGTTTAGAAATTCTATTTTGCATTGCGGAAGCTTTTTTTAAGAGCACGTTCTCGATTTGCATTCATCCGTCACTGAACCATTCTGCGCATTCACAATAATTTCAACGTTGTCCGTGTTCCTTCCTCATGCTGAACACAAGAAACAGTTTCAATACATTAAATATCAATAAATAAAAATGTTTTGCAAATAGCTGTGAAACAAGCGGAGAACACTTATACGATGCAAAATGGGTGGGAAAACATAGTGCATGCAAATTGCATTTCGCACCGTTTTATTTCATATTTTCTGCAGTTTAGCGTGCCATCCCCGGTAACGACAACGAACAACGACTAACCATCAGCTGCAATCACCGGCAATGGAGCGTTACAGTACCAAACTATGACGACCGTGTTTGGTGCTTTGTGGACGACCATGTCTACGTGTGTTGTTGTCTGTGGAACCAAAATGTATTAATCGATTTGTTACACAGACTTTGCTATAATTTCCAGTTTTTCGTACAAACTTTATACACTTTTTAAACAAAATGCCGAATGTGTACATTATTGGGATGGTTGATTCCCTGTGCTATTGTGATCGTTCTTATGTTTCCAGGAATAATAAACTACGTTTTGTGAAGCTCAACAAATTTGACCAAAAGCAGTTTTTTTGTTGTGATTAAAGTCATAGTTCAAAGACTACTACACCCAGTAAACAAATCAACCTTTTTTTCAATCCTTGGCATAAAGCTATATTAAGAAAATTATTTTGAGTTTTTTAGTGGAATGTCTTCATTTGGCATAAGACGAGTTTATACAATCCTATTTAATTCCACCGCTTAATTGTATCTTGACAGATACGTATTTCGACCTCAACAGTAAGGCCGTCTTCAGTGTCTCGTACTTGACTCGACTAGTCGAGTCGAGTCAAGTACGAGACACTGAAGACGGCCTTACTGTTGAGGTCGAAATACGTATCTGTCAAGATACAATTAAGCGGTGGAATTCAATGGGATTGTATAAACTCGTCTTATGACAAATAAAGCTATAATTTTGCAAGGATTTAGGGGGAATGACGGCTTTGGCAGGTTTTGTTCTATTATTGTCAGGGGGTTTTTATGGCTGATTATGCTCAAATTTGGCCTAAATATTCTTTGCATATCAAAGAATATTGTGGCCAAATTTTATACTGTCAAAGCCGTCTTTTCCCCTAGTAAGCTTTTTATACAGATATTGTATTGAAATACCAATGCCAGATTTCAATGATTGTATACGAATTATACAATAACAACAACAACAACAACAACAACAACAACAGCAACAACAGCAACAACAACAAAAACAAAAACAACAACAACAAAAACAACAACAACAACAAAAACAACAACAAAAACAACAACAAAAACAACAACAAAAACAACAACAAAAACAACAACAACAACAACAAAAACAACAACATCAACAAACTACTACTACTACTACTACTACTACTACTACTACTACTACTACTACTACTACTACTACTACTACTACTACTACTACTACTACTACTACTACTACTACTACTACTACTACTACTACTACTACTACTACTACTACTACTACTACTACTACTACTACTACTACTACTACTACTACTAACCAACACTACTACTACTACTACTACTACTACTACCACCACCACTAACAACAACTGACACACAACAACTGAACTGGGCAACCACCACTGGCACTGAACTGGACCACCACCACCACCAACAAAAACAACACTGGACTGGAACTGGAAAACAGCAACAGCACTGAACTGGACTGGACTGCAGACTGGACTGACTGGAACTGGGCACTGGAACTGGACTGGACTGGACTGGAACTGGAACTGGACTGGACTGGACTGGACTGGACTGGACTGGACTGGACTGGACTGGACTGGACTACTACTACTACTACTACTACTACTACTACTACTACTACTACTACTACTACTACTACTACTACTACTACTACTACTACTACTACTACTACTACTACTACTACTACTACTACTACTACTACTACTACTACTACTACTACTACTACTACTACTACTACTACTACTACTACTACTACTACTACTACTACTTACCCGTACGGCAAGATGCAAAGCAACATATCATGATCTTGTTGATTGTGGCTTTGTTCAAACAGTTAAAGTGCTTAATGAACACTAAGCTGCGAGGCGGCAATTACCCAGGGGGCCGTCCAGAAACCACGTGGTCATATGTAGGGTGAGGGTGGGTTTGGAAAATGACCACGATAAGCCACATGGGGGAGGGGGGGTGTTGCTCTCGCATCACGTGGTTTTTTTAAACGAAAAACTTTTGGTGAATAACAATAGCGGTGTAAAAAATACAAATCATTAAAATTTAATGATTTAATCATTAAACGCAAAGCGTATCTTAGGGCCGATGCCCACGTAGCGTCTTTCAACTCAGCGTTAAAAAGACGCAGGTGTGCATCGAGAAAAACCGGTAACGCAGCGTCGGTCGTAACGCCGATTCATATCTGCGCTATTTGACCATCTTAGCCTTAGATCCTTTTTCCATAAAAAATAAACGAAAAAAACAGGTTGCGATTCAGTCTCAATTTCCACACAAAAATTTGGAAAGGAAAAATGGGAAAATATAAAAAAAAATCCGCCGCGCCACGCCACCGCCGCAGATGGTTTTTGGCATCACGCCGCCGACACTTTTGCATCAGCGGACTGCAGCTACAAATTTGAAAATTAATCATATTTTTACAATCATCCAAGAAAAAAAAACTTCAAAAGAATTTCTTGTGGATATTCAGGAAAAATCCAGTAAAGAAATTTCCTGTAAAAACTTTGACATTACTTCATATAATCCTGATAAAGTGCTGGCATTCAGAATGATTTTTGAACAATTCTCTCTGAAAATTTTGCTACAAAATGTTAATGAAAAAAAAAAACAAAACATCTCCAGTGTAAATTGCGAAAAAATTTCCTTTAAACTCTGAAAAAAAATCCATGTGAATTCTGTCTGAAAATTCAAAACAGTCCCGTGAAAAATACATATGATTTTCGGTGGAAAAAAATGTTCAAATTTTCATATATTTTTTTTACATTCCAATGAAATTTTCTACGACAAGTTCTTTCGAATCTTCACCAGAAATTCTTCTTTATTTCCAAAAGAAGTTTTTCGAACATTTTAAGGAATGCACTTCAAAATGTCCAGTCTCCAGTTAGCTTTGCGAGCAAAGGCGTAGGGTTGCCAACCCGGAGATGACGAGTTCGATTCTCGTTCCTGTCTAGGATGTGTTCGTGTGGGAAACATTCTCGACATCCTAGGTATAGTGTATCCATCGTACTAGCAACACAAGATATATAATGCAATGGCTGGCATATAAAAGCTTTCAATTTATAAGTAAGGAAATACTAATAGAATATACTAAGTTGAAAAGCAGACCAACTTCCAGTTGGAATATGGAGCCATAGAAGAAGAAGAAGACTTCTAAATTTTTCAATAAAAGCTCTTCTGAATTTCCGAAAGATATTAAACAACCAATGCCACATGAAATACTTTGATAATTCCGTTGATTTTTTGTTTTTCGTTTTTTTTTTCAAATTTGGAATTTTAAAATAAAATTTTTTCGGAAAACTTTTTTACGCTCTTTGTGAATTCTATCACATTTTTTTTTTAATTTTCCAAGTATTTTTTTTATTCGAGGCATTATTTAGAATTTCCACGGAATTGGATTATCTTCCAAAAATTCTTTGGATTTTCAAAAAATAAATCTTTAGAATTCTCGAGATTCTTGTTTTTTTTAAATTTATATCATAAATTCTTCCAAAATTTCATCGGGAATTCATTCTTCTTCGGGAAGTCATTTTAATTTCTTTGTAGGTTCAGCTAAACATTGCTTTAAATCTTTACCATGCAAAGATGCACAGGAAATGATTTAGAAATTTTAAGGAATTTTCACATCAGAAAATCTTTAAAATTTTGATTTAATTTTTTTAAGGAATTCCTTCAAAAGTACATTTTTTTCGTTATCTTCACTTGTAAAAACATCGGAATTTCCTCGGGAAATTCATTATTGGTGTTTCAGATGAACTTTTTTTCGATTTTCTACTGGAAAATCTCAGGAATTTCCATCGGAAATATTTTGGCATATTCCGAATAATTTGTTTTGAAAATTAAAAAAAAACTGCTGAAATGTCTAAGAATTTCTTTTGGAAAACGAAAAAAATTTTCATTGGAAATTTAAAAGAATTTCCTTTGAAGATTCATTAAAGTTGCCCAGGATTTTGAAAAAAAAATCTTTAGAGGTTCTGTAAAAAAAAAGCTGGATTTTTTTTCTAATTTATACTGAAACCTACAGGAATGTTACTCAAAAGAAACAACAGTAGGAGGTTTTATTTGCATCTCTAAGATTACATAGTAACTTTGTTATTCTCTGATAAGCTTTTTGTTGTAAGAGTTCAGTTCAGATGCTTTGCTGAGGGTAATATATCTTAAGGTCACTCCTGACGGAATCAAAGTTTTAAAGTGCTCGCGTTTTCGGGGGCACACCACTAGATACGGAAGCAACGCACAACTGTCATTTTTATTTTTTCACGCATGCTGCGGCGCAGCAAAACTAAATCAACAGAAATGACAGTTGTTCGTTGCTTCCGTATCGAGTGGTGCGCCCCCGAAAACGCGAGCACTTTGAAAGTTGGATTCCGTCAGGAGTGACCTTAAGAATTTCCAGTACCTCCAGAGCTAAAGCTATGTTCATTTAGAATCCGGAATAATAAAACATCTGTATCTAGGTAACAGATTGACATACAAATAAGATTAATACATCAAAACAAAGGTAATTTACTGTACTTTAAGGAAAAAATAAAAATGCAAATCATTTCTAGTTTTCTAGTGACAATTCGCTCTTTTTTCTTTATTCCTCTCATCAAACGCTGCACACCTCCGGAGACAACTTCCTTGGCACACTTGTTCCCAAATTTTGTTCATCTGAGTCGCGTCCCGAGCTGTTTATCCACTTTTCTTAAGGTGAAGGTGGGTTGAGTACCAAAACAAAGCTTTGAAAATATTGGTACAATGAAAACTGTCATATACTGTAGTAGTATTGGTGTCGTATTTATAAAAAAAAAACAAAGAATATTAGTAGGGTGGTACCTACTAGTAGTAGGCCAACAGGTAGAACAAAAACTGGTTGAGCGCGAGCCGGTTCAAGTTTGTATGAAAACTTGTATGGGAAACTAAACCTTTCATTACACTGGCTACAGTGCCTCCCCTCCAAACGCTGGCGAAAAGAGAACCCACGTAGCTGAAAACAACATTTGCCCCTTGCGCGATTGTGTAGACTAGACTAGACTAGAAGTATTTATCTGGTGTGATAGATAGGGGAACTGTTCCATTTTCCATCTCACTGAACATATATTCATCTCATCGCGAAACAAAGAAATACGGCACCAATTTCGTCGCTTCTTTTTGCTAACATACGTGCTCACCGCTGAAAAAAATCACAAAAATAATAAACAAACCAAATACCTTTTCATTGCTTTGTTTTTCGTGGGACTAATATCGGAGCTATGAGATGAACTCCAGGAGCAGTAACCCTATCACAGACAAAGTCTGTGTATTTTGTTGAATTTCACGTTTCACTGATACCTTCTGAGAAGCCTAATTATCATGCTAAAGATTCGCAACCTCGCTTAAAATCGACTTCCAACTATTGGAACGACCATTCTATATGGATTGTCTATGGAGTTGAAGCTCTTTAATATTTCATCCAGTCATATGGTCTCCCCCCTCGCCATCGCCCAATGACGGAGTGCCAGAATCAGAATAATGTTAAATTCAACCTCGCCATATCAACTGTCATACAAACCTGAAACGACCTGTGCACGGTAAGCCTCTAATCAAACCAGCTCAAACCATCGGATGACACCCAAATTATAAATCATAATCGACTGAGCGTGGAGGAGTAAAATTATTTTTTGAACCACCCTGTTTATTAGTTTGCTGCTGCCGGTGCCGTCGTTTACATTCGATCCGCGATCAGTTTTTAATCGTTTTTTCGGGCAAAAATAGCAGTTTATATTAAGTTTTCGGTTTAAACAAGTGACTGATTTCGAAAATTGATGTTTAATTTGCATTCCATCAACATTTCGGGGTGTTCATGTGCGGAGAAGTGAGTAAAAACTTGATATTTTCAGTTCCCTTTGAGAAGAAGTGAAGTGCAGTGATAAACCCACCAAATCGCGAACCGCTAATAAATTGGCACGAAACTGCTGATTTATGATATTATTCGAGCCGAAATACATAGGACTCTTTGGATAAACATGTTCATTATCACGGGAAATGAATAAATATGCTGTGAACAGCTTAGTAATTTGAATTTTAAACTTTTGTTCGATGCTGTTCGAAGCATTCGAATGCTGGTGGGAGAGGGGTGCGGGAGGTGTGGGGTTGACCCGTGGAAGGTCCGGTGCCATCTTGACTGCCATCGTGGTACTCTTCGATACGCAGATACGCAGCAACCTACGCCGTTTAGTGAATACCCCTACTATTTGTTTTTTCGCGTGGGGTTAGTTCAATGTTTTCAATAAAGAAGAACTCGTAAAAATCAAGCAATGATGCGAACCACAAGTCGTATCATGAACGATTCTCTGCTGGGGATTTATCAAAAATTGCACAAAAATCATAGGCCGTCTGTCTCAAATACAGGTAAAAAGTAAACTATGTAAAAAGTGATACACTTATTTCAGACACTATATTTGTGTCCATTACCTTTCATTTAAATAATAACATGGTAAACAAGTTTCAAACATGTCTTTCTTCAAAATTAAACACAGATATGCATATACCTACCTAGACCATTTTTTTTGTAACATGTCATTTAATTTAATTTTTGCCTTTATTGTTTCTGAAATCAGCTAAATCTATTCAATAACAGCTCAACCTAGAAAAAAAACTATTACTTTAATCCTGCCATCAAATAATTTACCTTCGACGTAAAGAAAAACGTTTGCTCTGTATGCCCGGTTTCACATATCCAACCACCCACACTGCAGCTGCAGCAGAAGCAGCAACGAAAGTCAATGATGTTGTAAATTACGATGCTCTCAGCGCACCTGTTCCCCAGCCAGACAGCTACATCTGATAGTCGGCGTCCTTTCGCGTTTCAGCTGAGTGCTCCTTCAGTGCCATCAACCGTACCACACTAGTGGTGATGGCCGAACTAGATCGCACTCTGTTCTTTTACCGTGGAATGCATTCCCGGCGCGGCATTCTCCATTTCAGCCAACGAAAGCTCAGAGCTTTCGTTCCGTTGTCGGAATGGTTCGTGTCGATTCGTGTTGTGGCATAAAGCTTTCCATGCCGAAGCTCAGCTGGCGAGCATCAGTCGTCGTATGGACGCTTGTTGGGTCGGGTGCGGGTACCAATGGGTCCGAGAGCCTGGGCGGTGTTTGTGTGCGCCAAGCGAAGTTAACAGGCAGAAAACCGGCATCCTGCAAAACGAAAGATTGCTGGATCGTAAGGGTATATTGTAGGCGATGAATCGCAGTTGACGAAGAAAACATCATCAGTTCCTTTATGAAAAACTTTTCATTTTGTGAATATTGTTACCAAGCTGTAACCAAAAGGTTTTATTTTTCCATAAACGAATTTTTGATAGACACTTGTCACATACTAATCGACTCATCTCGACTAAGATAGACATATTCATGCGTGAATGTACACTGGACTATATTTTATGAAGAAAAAACTCAAATTCATTCATTTTTCCAAACTGGTACCTACAAAAAACCGAAAGTTGCAGTTGGGACTGACTAGGTATCTAAAATGGAGGCAATTTAATTTGTCAAATCAGCCGATTCGCTATAGCTATGACTTCAATTGGTTTTAGATCCGGTAATTTAACTTGCTGAAAACTGATTTCTTTATGAATGAGGAAGCCGATTCCTCCTTAACTTGTTGGTCGTACTTCTGTTATGGAATTATACCCTGTAAACTTGTATGTTTCATTTGGTTTTAACCATATTTTGATAAGAATTGCAATGTCCATTTTTTTCTTGACTCATAAACTGTTTGATCACTTCACGAGTATCCATTGGCCTGATACTCACAACATTATTATGGATTTGTTTTGAAGTAAGTCCATGTTTAGATTATTGAGGTATTTATTTCTGGATTGCATTGAGTTCATTGCTTATGTATATTAGTAACAAATCCTGTTCTATTGTATCTGTGTTTTTTGTGTTCTGACTAATATTATGTTAAATGGGTTTTCTTCGAAAATATGTAGTGATTCAGGAATAATTTCTGCTTGATGGATTGTATGTTTGTGTTGCATGTTTTTCTTTTCATCTTTTTTGGTTGTGTAAAGTTCTTTGAGAGTATTTCATTTTCAATTTCTGGTGAGTGAATTCAGGTGAGGGTCGCGAAAGTCTTCCAATAATTTGAGTATGAGTCGAAACTTGCCTTCTTTTAGCGACAGTGTGAACAGCTTGGCTAAGTGCGAAGCCAGTGAATTGGAACAATTCTTCAGCAATGATGACGGAATATCATCTGGAGCGGCAGTGTACGATCTTTTCAATTACTATTAATTTAATTAATAATTAATTAAAAATAAATTATTTATATAAATTAATTATTAATTTCAAACAGTTGATTTTAGTCTCCTAACTGTAATCAGTGGTGGAAATACTCGCTTCACGAGTAAGAAAAAAGCTAGGAAAAAAGTGTAATTGGCCCCATTAAAAATGTCACACTCGCGTGAACCTACTGCCTGCATTTTTCTGGCGCTTGCTTTGTTCGCGAGTACGGGCAAAGCAAAGACAAAAACAGGGCAGTATTTTGTTCGCAAGTAAAAATCACGGTAGCGAGTATTTGTTGTTACTTCAAATACAATGAATAAATTTCACTTGAGATAAACACAACAAGAATAAACAAATGTGTTCTTGCTCGCACATCCGGGAGAAACATGTTCCGAGGTTGTTTTATGACATTTTGCAAATTATCCCGAATGACTCGCTTCGCTTCACGAACATTTTTCTGGGTTCATTTTTCTGTTTTCTCTGCGAGTAGTAGGTAGGAAAGAAAAAGGCAAAACCGGTGTTCGTGAGAATTTTGCATAGCCTACTCTTCGAAATCATTGGCAGATATAGTACTCCAATTCTAACCAATCGGTCTGTCATAGAAATTCTAATCCATAACTAATCAAACGCTGTGCTCGTCAATGTAGAATCAACATAGATGTTCCAACGTGATGACATTACGTGATGACTGAATTACGATCTGTACAATAAACCGCAAACTTGGAGTCCACGCACATGCTGGTAATAGATGGAAGAACCCATCTCCGGACTCAAACACAGGACTGGGACGGCTGCAGGTCGGTGACTGGAAGAGCTCGACTGTGCTGAGAGAGATAAGGAACTTCCATTAAGCTTTTGCTTAGTGTGCGTCCCGGTGCCACAGGTACAACAGTTCCATTGATTGGTGACGACAAGAATCGGAAGATGATTCAGAGAGCGAGCTGTTTTCTGAGGTCAAATACTTGCCAGTATCGGAAGACCCAGTTTACGGATTTAGGCAAAGGATCGAGAAGGCTGTTGATCGCTGGCGGGATTGGCGCGACAGTGTTGCGCGGATTTGGGGCTTCCTTGAGGTGTAAGGCCATTTGGCCGAAGGTCATTAGGTCGATTGGTCATTAGGCCGAATTAACAGAAAGAAGCAAAAAGTGAAAAATGAAAAGTTCTTTCTTCACCTTACCCCTTCTTTCTTCTTTATTCTTCCATTCTTCTTCTTCCTCTTCCTTGTTTCTTTTTTCTTCTTTTCCCCACGCTTCTACTCTCTTCTTTCTTCTTCATTTTTCCTCTTCTTTCTACTTTCTCCCTTCTTCTTTCTTCCTTCTTCTATTCCTCTTTCTTTTACTTTCTTTCTTGTTGTTTCTTTCTTTCTGTTATTTTTTTTCTTTCTTCTTGTTTCTTCTTTTTTCTTTTTCCTCCTCAATTATTCCTTCTTTCTTCCTCCTTCTTCCTTCCTTATTTTTCATTCTTCACTTTTTTCTCCCTTCTACCTTCTTCCTTCTTACTTATTCCTTATTCTTCATTCCTTCTTCCTTCTTTCTCCTTCATTCTTCTTTCTTCCTTCTCCCTTCTTCTTTCTTCTTCCATCCCTCAGCCTTCTTCCTTTCACCTTCTTCCTTTCACTTTCTTCCTTTTTCCTTCTGCCTTCTTCCATCTTCTTTATTCACTCCTTCCTTTTTTCTTCTTTTTATTTCTTCCTCCTTCCTTTTTCCTTCTTTTTTCTTCCTTCTTCTTTTTTTCTTTCTTGCTCCTTCCCACAGCCTTCTTCCTTCTTTCTTTTTTTTTCTCCTTTCTTCCTTTTCCATTCTTCCTTCTTCTTTCTTCTTTCTTCTTTCGTCTTTCTTTCTTCTTCCCTTTTCCTTCTACAATAAATTCTCTCTAACTCGATGTTCTGTAACTCGATATTTTCTCTTACTCGATGAAATTCAAAGTCCCTTGAATTTTTCACACTGCGTTACCTCCGTAAGTCGATATCTCCCTTACTCGATATTCTCTAAGTCGAAGTAATTACCCGAAGCATTTTAACCTCGCTAATACACGGGTCGAGGCCGCATCTCTCCATCCTCGGATACGCCCCACGCTCGCCAAGTCGTTTTGCACCTGGTCTGCCCATCTCGCTCGCTGCGCTCCACGCCGTCTCGTACCTGCCGGATCGGAAGCGAACACCATCTTTGCAGGGTTGCTGTCCAGCATTCTTGCAACATGCCCTGCCCATCGTACCCTTCCGGCTTAAGCTACCTTCTGGATACTGGGTTCGCCGTAGAGTTGGGCGAGCTCATGGTTCATTCTTCGCCGCCACACACCGCCTTCTTGCACACCGCCAAAGATGGTCCTAAGCATCCGTCTCTCGAATACTCCGAGTGCTTGCAAGTCCTCCTCAAGCATTGTCCATGTTTCATGTCCGTAGAGGACAACCGGTCTTATAAGCGTCTTGTACATGACACATTTGGTGCGGTGACGAATCTTTTTCGACCGCAGTTTCTTCTGGCGTCCGTAGTAGGCCCGACTTCCACAGATGATGCGCCTTCGTATTTCACGACTAACGTTGTTGTCAGCCGTTAGCAAGGATCCGAGGTAGACGAATTCCTCGACCACCTCGAAGGTATCCCCGTCTATCGTAACACTGCTTCCCAGGCGGGCCCTGTCGCGCTCTGCTCCGCCCACAAGCATGTACTTTGTCTTTGACGCATTCACCACCAGTCCAACTTTTGTTGCTTCACGTTTCAGGCGGGTGTACAGTTCTGCCACCTTTACAAATGTTCGGTCGACAATGTCCATGTCATCCGCGAAGCAAATAAATTGACTGGATCTGTTGAAAATCGTACCCCGGCTGTTACACCCGGCTCTCCGCATGACACCTTCTAGCGCAATGTTGAACAGCAGGCACGAAAGTCCATCACCTTGTCTTAGTCCCCGGCGCGATTCGAACGAACTGGAGTGTGCGCCCGAAATCTTCACACAGTTTTGCACACCATCCACCGTTGCTTTGATCAGTCTGGTAAGCTTCCCAGGGAAACTGTTCTCGTCCATAATTTTCCATAGCTCTACGCGGTCTATACTGTCGTATGCCGCCTTGAAATCAACGAACAGATGGTGCGTTGGGACCTGGTATTCACGGCATTTTTGAAGGATTTGCCGTACAGTAAAGATCTGGTCCGTTGTCGAGCGGCCGTCAACGAAGCCGGCTTGATAACTTCCCACGAACTCATTCACTAATGGTGACAGACGACGGAAGATGATCTGGGATATCACTTTGTAGGCGGCATTGAGAATGGTGATCGCTCGAAAGTTCTCACACTCCAGTTTGTCGCCTTTCTTGTAGATGGGGCATATAACTCCTTCCTTCCACTCCTCCGGTAGCTGTTCGGTTTCCCAGATTCTGACTCTCAGTCTGTGCAGGCAAGTGGCTAGCTTTTCCGGGGCCATCTTGATGAGCTTAGCTCCGATACCATCCTTACCAGCTGCTTTATTGGTCTTTAGCTGTTGAATGGCATCCTTAACTTCCCTCAAGGTGGGGGCTGGTTGGCTTCCATCGTCCGCTGAACTGACGTAGTCATCTCCTCCGCTGCCTTGACTTTCACTGCCTTTACTCTCAGCGCCATTCAGATGTTCCTCGTAGTGCTGCTTCCACCTTTTGATCACCACACGTTCGTCCGTCAAGATGCTCCCATCCTTATCCCGGCACATTTCGGCTCGCGGTACGAAGCCTTTGCGGGATGCGTTGAGCTTCTGATAGAACTTGCGTGTATCTTGAGAACGGCACAGCTGTTCCATCTCCTCGCACTCCGCTTCTTCTAGGCGGCGTTCCTTCTCATGAAAAAGGCGGGTCTACTGTCTCCGCTTCCGTCTATCACGTTCCATGTTTTGCCGGGTATCTTGCTGCAGCGCGACCGCCCGCGCTGCGTCCTTCTCCTCCATAATCTGTCTGCACTCTTCGTCGAACCAATCGTTCCGTCGACTTCGACCCATATACCCGACGTTGTTCTCCGCTGCGTCGTTAATGGCTGCTTTGACTGTATTCCAGCAGTCCTCAAGAGGGGTCCCATCGAGCTCACCCTCTTCCGGCAACGCTGCCTCGAGATGCTGCGCGTATGCAGTGGCGACATCAGGTTGCTTCAGTCGCTCTAGGTCATACCGCGGCGGTCGTCGGTACCGAACATTGTTGATGACGGATAGTTTTGGGCGCAGTTTAACCATCACCAGATAGTGGTCAGAGTCGATGTTAGCGCCACGATATGTCCTGACGTCGATAATGTCGGAGAAGTGCCGTCCATCAATCAGAACGTGGTCGATTTGTGATTCTGTCTGCAGTGGTGATCTCCAGGTGTACCGATACGGGAGGCTGTGTTGGAAGTAGGTGCTACGAATGGCCATATTCTTGGAGGCGGCGAAATCAATTAGTCGTAGGCCGTTTTCGTTCGTCAGCCGGTGAGCGCTGAACTTTCCAATAGTCGGTCTAAACGCCTCCTCTTGGCCAACCTGAGCGTTCAAATCTCCTATGATGATTTTGACGTCGTGGCTTGGGCAGCTGTCGTACTCACGTTCCAGCTGCGCGTAGAATGCGTCCTTATCATCATCAGTGCTTCCGGAGTGTGGGCTATGGACGTTGATTATGCTGAAGTTGAAGAACCGGTCTTTGATCCTCAACCTGCACATTCTTTCATTGATCGGCCACCACCCGATCACGCGCCTTTGCATATCGCCCATCACTATGAAAGCTGTTCCCAGCTCGTGTGTGTTGCCGCAGCTCTGGTAGATGGTATGATTACCTCTAAACGTTTGCACCATTGATCCCTTCCAACAAACCTCCTGCAGCGCTACGATGCCGATTTGCAGTTCCACGAACCGAGTTTCCAATCGCTAGTCGCTTTTCGTCGCAGTGGTCTTCGCCGATGGTTCCGGTCCGTACTCTCTTGTTGATTGTTCGTTGCGTGATTTTTTTTTGGCTGGCTTGCAGGGCCTGACACCAAACCCCCTAAATTTCCGGAGGACCATTCTTCCTTATTTCTAGTGGACCATGGTGCACAGTTTCACTTAGAGTCCCTCGCTGGCACTCGGACGATGATCAGCCGCCCCTAACATGGAGAACAGACGCTGTTGTGAGCCGATCCTGACATGGAGAACAGACGCTCAATAAGATTTGCACCTCCGGAGAGGAGCAAACCCCCCCTTCCCTGTCAGCATACGACCATAGTTCCCACCGGGGTTGGTTACCCGATCTTCCCTAAGGTTGCTCGTATCCCGGCCAGCACCGCGGGGAGGTAGGGATAGGAGTTGCTGGGTAAGAGGCTAAGGACCGCGAGATGGGGTCTATTTTATTCCTTCAGGTACGCGAAGTACCAATGGTACGCTTTACCCAGCATTTGCCGTGCCAAGAGGACCAAGTAGTGAGAAGTGAAAAGTGAGTTGAAAGTAAGAATTTTTTAACTTAATCTTTATTCCTTCTCCTTCCTTCCTGCTTTTCTTGAGAAATTAGAAGTGAAAATTTTGTGAAGCAACAACTGTGAAGTGAAAAGTGAAAGATGAAAAGTGAGAAGAGAAAAGTGAGAGGTGAGGTGTGCTGACTCCGAACATTTCATTTCTTACTTCTCAATTTGCACTTTTTACTATTCATTTCGAGTATTCCTTTATGCTTTGGAAATTTTCGTTACGCCGCTAAAAACAATGACACTAGTTTTCAGTGACTGGTATCCCGATAGATCATTCGCTCATGTTATAAACTCGTAAAAAAATACTGTCAAAACTTTAATTTGACAACAAAATGTTCAGTTAAAAGCTCTGTTTTTTTTATATCGGTGCACGCACACAACCAATCGATAGGCAGATGACTTCAGTGGTAAAAAATGAAGTTTGCCAACTGAATAACTATACCTTGGCGCCGAGTCTGCCGCTGAGTATTCGGTGCGGAAACGCAAAGCTTGGAATACTAAAATTGTATGTATTTATGCACAGCACATATATTGAACATGGGGTCAAACGTCGGTCACACCGAAATCGTTATTATTATCGTTAAACACGGAAGCTCACTTCGTGCTACTTCTATATCGAATCAATGTACTCGGATCATTTTGATTCGAAGTGCAAACTCGACTCGAGATGCTATGATAGTTAGTATCACAGGCTGTGTAGCAATCGCTGGATAGTCGTCTGGATTTGGGTGGTCCTCTGAACATTTTCCGCAAGTGGTGGACTTTTGTTGGCAACTGATCTCAGATTACCCAAAAATCCAGTAGTTAAAGCGTTGGGATCAGGTAATAAGACCTAGCCCTGCAGCGAATATATCCGAAATCAACAAATTCTGGAATACGTGATACCGACAGGATAAGATGATAGCCTGCGTGTTTTCACGCTCTTTTCCACTACTACGGGTAATCCAGCGAACCTCATCAATTCCCTGTGGCACTAATTCGTCTGCCAATTCATCTTCGGTCATATTTTATAACATACCAGACCATACAACAGTTAGTGTTGAGGGTCGGATGCTCGCATATGGTGATCGGGATGTTATCTAGCAGCATTTGTATTCCTAATAATTCAATGGATTTCCGAAAGTCAGGAGGGATGTTCGGAAGCGGTGTGTCGTTCTTGGCGCTAATCCGTAGCAAGTGCAGGTCCCGTGGCTTTGTTCCCTATCCATATAGCTAGGCAAAGTGGTTGCAGCAAAAGAACCGTCGATAGTGCGTAAGTTAGAGTTAGTAGACTCATACCAGTCAAGCGATTGATTTTCGTTTCTATTACTGTTTTCCTCGCGGTTAATAGTTGAAAGATATAGTAGCCTAAACTGCCTTTGATAACATTGTCAGAAAATTTTGATTGATGGAGACGGATGGTTTTTCAGACCTTCAGCGTGAAATGTGGTGCTAATGGGTCAGAGAAAAAAGTTTGTTATCGAACTATCCGAACTGTCCGGCCAGTTGGGCGATGGTTGAAAATCGTGGTTCTGTCTCTTTTTATATTGAACGATTTTATATACCTCAATTTTTCTCAGTAACGCAGCTATTATTGAATAAATTGAATGGATCACTAATGTGTTTTTACAATTCCTCAAAATTCCATTTTAAATTTTGAAAAACTGAACCATTTGAACTATCGCATACCCTCAGCTGGCGCGGTGGGATGGCGTGCACAGGTGATCATTTTAGAATGATGAGAGACCCGGGATGCTGGGTCGGGCTGCGGATGCTATGGTGGGTGGTTGGTTGGTGCAGTCTACTGGTTACACGATCCTTGTTGGCTGCGCTCGTATCCTCGTTGCCGAAGCCGAAAGCGGATGGAGATATTTCCTTCCAGACAGCCAGTCAGTCAGTCTTCTGTGCAATTTTGACCTGTACGGCCGCGTGCTAAAACGCTTTTTGACACACAAATTTTCTTGTTCCGCCATTCAACTCTCCAAAACACACACTAGTTGTTGTCCCTCGTGTAATACTCAGCCCACGCAGTCTCCCGAGAAAACCCAACCAGCCACCAGACCGGCTTTATCGTTCCCGCGTAATCTGTACGTCCCGCCGGGAGCAGTGTTTACATCAAGGAACCCGAAATCAATTAACGGAAAGCTTGCCAGCGGCATTTGGATAGCCTCTCGTATCATACCAAGAGAGATTGCATCGGCAAATAGCAGGCCCAATTATTATATTGGCAACATCAAATCGAACAGCATTGGTAATTGAATTTTGTTTGCTGAAACGCCTTATCATTAGCATTGAAACGTTTTCACATTGTCATCATCTTGTTTCCTTCTCACGACATTGTTAGTCAGTGCTTCATGAGTCCTCAACTGCCGGGATAAGCTTGACATCGGCACACCAATCTCCGCACCGGAGCTGTAAAGATTTTATCAACTTGTAATAGCTTCGCTCTAGGGTGCACTCGGAAAACCATTTCGTTGCCGTTGCTGTCGTCGTATTTAATGTGCTGTAACTAGTGCCAAAAAGGAAGCCGGATTCGCTTCTATAACCTAACAAAGAAGAGACCATCATAATTAAAGTCGGATGCTGGTGTACCATATCTTAAGCAGTCAGTGACAGATAATAGTGAAATCTACGTTTAGTGCTTCAAAATATAATCGTGCGTGTCTTAGTAGTCAAGATAAATAGCTATAACTTTTCACTCCGTAGCTTTCAATAAACTGGAAAGCACCCTCAGGGGATCTCAGCTCAACAGTGATTATTGGATTGTCCAAAGGTCCCATTAGTGTGCAATCAGATCCAAATAGGATATATCGACCCTCGACGCAGAAGCTGAAGAAGAAACGCGAAAATTAAATCAACTGAGATAAATAGCAAACGATAAGGGTCAACCTCCCGGTCAGCTCCATAAGTTGATAGCCGTATTTTGCCACCCCAAGTAATCCTACTGTATTCGAGGTTTCATTTCGAAATAACCGGTGAAAAATCTATAAATAGTTCTGGAAGCGCAAAGAACGAGGACAATAAAAGTCACTCGTGCAGTTTTTTTGGGAGCCATCCAATCCCCTCCAGGAAGAAAAGAAGTGAAACTGTGAATAGTATTTATTTTTAACGGAAACAGTTGAAACCTTCCCCGACCACCACCCAGGAGGCATCACTCGAATCGGTGGAACGTGAGTGAAGTCACTGTAACAGTCGGCGAACAAAAAGTGTGAGAATAGGAGGGAAAACATTCAACACCTCTAACGACAACAAACAACCGAGGGAAAGCAATCAAGTTTCGTCAGCTATTCTTAAACTCCCTGGCAACGAACAGGAAAATTGAAAACGTGGAACGGAAACGGACTGTGTTGAAACCATTTCCTGCTTCACGTGTTGCCCCGAGCGGCTTTTAACGGCGAAGGCAGCCAACGAAGCAGACGGTTCGTGCCAGCGAAAGCAGTAAGTAGCATTTTGTTGATGTGCTATTTTCCCACTAGGTGACATATCATATCATTTGTCAGCGTGGTGAAATAAGTCTCACTTCTTCGAACTAATATTGTTGATGTATGATTCTTAAGATGTCGGCGTATTGAATTCGTGGAAAGCATTTCTTTATTTCATTCTAATGGATTGGACTCTGATATCAATATTTGTGCTCGCCGGTAAAACTGTTTCCGGGGATAAATCGTCTGCCAATGCTGTATTATGTCCAATAGATGATATGTTTGAAAGATCGTCGTATATATTCGAGTTTTCCATTTCACGTTAATACCGAAGAAGCAACACTGATCAAAGTCATATTACCCAGAAAATCAACACTTGTTTTGAATTCAACTGATTAACATCAAAAGCTGGCATTGGATATGTTAGTGCTTGATAATTCAGCGTAGCAGCACCTTCTGTTGAAAATGATATACGAAACTTCTACTTCGTGGTGCCATGTACGCAAGATGATAAGACAGAGTAATAGAATGATATGCTTTTCAAGTCAATCATCATTGATCATGCTGTTAGGTCTACCACTCATAAGAGCATTTAAATTTATTAGAATTATTTCTCCGGGAAAAGAACGTTATCTTGATATGTGTATTCTTGAGATGTATGGTGGAAGGAAGCAAGCATTTTAGAAAGTTGATCATAACACTCCTTTGGATGCTAAAAGGACAGGAACACCGTCTTTGACCAAAGGTCGTACAGACTGAACACTCAACACCTAGCATTAGACAACGGACATTCGCATTAGCATTAGCATTAGCATTGAGCATTTCGCACAAATTCGTAGGTGGTACAAGCCAAGACTATTGTATGAGAGTAGCATCACTTTCATCCGTTACCACAGATATTGATTTGGGACTAATCACTAACTCTTAGATGGAAGCAATGCACTCTCCAATAGTCGAGATCTGTCCTGGCCACGTCCTTGCGAATGCTGAGGAAGGGGAAGGATGATTAGTTGGACACCTACTTAAGAAAGATGCAGAGAACTCTACGACCTCTCATAGGTGAGCCTAGCATTAGACAACGGACAGGACACATAACACCCAGTGGACCAGTGGAGAATTTTTCTATCACGAAAGTTTCCTCCTTACCCGGGCGGGAATCGAACCCACACTCTATAGCACATGCGTCTAGACGATTGACGTCGCTAACCGCACGACCACTAAGCCACGCAAATATGAAAGAATACTAACAACTCTTGTACTTGACTACATGTTACTCAATTTTCATTTTTTTTCATCTTGTGGAACATAGAATAAGGGGCCGTCCAGAAACCACGTGGTCATATATGGGGGGAGGGGGGGTTTGGCAAATGACCACGATAAGCCACATGGGGGGGGGGGTGTTGCTCTTGAACCACGTGGTTTTTTTTTACACGAAAAACTTTTGGTGAATAATAATAGCGGTGTAAAAAATATAAATCATTAAAATTTAATAATTAAAAATTAAACTCAAAGCGCATCTAAGGGCCGATGCCCACGTAGCGTCTTTTCAACTCAGCGTTAAAAAGACGTAGGTGCGCATCGTGAAAAATCGATAACGCAGCGTCGGTCGCACCGCCGATGCATATCTGCATTATTTGACCATCTTAGCCTAAGATCCTATATCCATACATAAATAAACGAAAAAACAGGTTGCGATTCTTCCACAAAAAAAATTGGATGGGAAAAATGGAAAAATATTAAAAAAAAAAAATTCCGCCGCAGATGGTTTTTGGCATCACGCCGCCGACACTTTTTCATCAGCGGACTGCAGCTACAATTTTGAAAAATGTTATGTTTTTACAATAATCCAAGAAAAAATCTTAAGAAGAAAAATTCAAAAGAATTTTTTTGTGGATATTCAGGAAAAATCAAGTAAAGAAATTTCCTGTAAAAACTTTGACATTACTTCATACAATCCTGATAAAGTGCTGGCATTCAGAATTTTTTTTGAACAATTCTCGCTTAACTTTTCAAAAGGACCTAAGTAACATTTTTTTCATGAATTAATTTGAATAGCGCAATCAACAGAACAACATGAAAGCTATTGATTGCTGTATTCAAATTAATTCATGAAAAAAATGTTACTTAGGTCCTTTTGAAAAGTAAAGCGAGAATTCTCTCTGAAAAATTTTGCTTGGAAATTTTGCTACAAATTAGTAATGAAACAAAAAACAAAACATCTCCAGTGTTAATTCCGAAAAAATTTCCTTGAAACTCCGAAAAAAAATCCATGTGAATTCTGTCTGAAAATTAAAAACAGTCCTGTGGGAAATACATATAATTTTCGGTGGAAAAACATTCTAATGAATTTCTTCGACAAGTTCTTCCGAATCTTCACCAGAAATTCTTCTTCATTTACAAAAGAAGTTTTTCGAACATTTTAAAGAGTGCACTTCAAAATGTTCAGTCTCCAGTTAGCCTTGCGAGCAAAGGCGTTCGATTGCCAATCCGGAGATGACGAGATGATTCTCGTTCCTGTCTAGGATGTTTTCGGGTGGGAAACATTATCGACACCCTAGGTATAGTGTACACACTTCGAAAAAGCCATGTAATTTTTGATGCTTTGAGACCGACACCGACGAGCATCATTATTGATGCGAAATAGTGTCATGATAAATGTGAAACTAGGTTCACTTTTAAATTTACACGGGTGTATTATTGAAATAAAAATGATAAAGTACCAGACGGGAATCGAACATTGGTTCGCTGCGTGAGCGCCACTCACGTTAGCACCCAGCCATCACCGCTCCATGAGGAAGCAGAGGTCAAAGTGAAACAAGTTTTTCATTCTTCCGCGTACGCTATGTTCATTGCATCAACCCGTCAGCTGCTTGGGTGTTGGGTGCGTGTGTTGTCATTTCATACGTTCATCGCACCGGTTGCTGTGCTTTGGGTTTGATGGATGTAAATTTCAGTTTGTTTTTAATTGAAACTGTGGCGATTGGACTGAAACTTTCGTGTGCATCCAAATTGACTGAAAAATCGTCTCAATTCATATTACGTCTTGCGTTATTGTGTCAGTTTTTTCAATCACGTCACCTGTAACATTAATAATTTTTTGGTGTGTATCCATCGTACTTGCTACACAAGATATATAATCGTGCAATGGCTGGCATATAAAAGCTTTCAATTTATAACTGAGGAAATGCTAATAGAATATACTAAGTTGAAAAGCAGACCAACTTCCAGTTGGAATATGGAGCCAATGTCACATGAAACACTTTGATATTTCCGTTGATTTTTTTTTCCATTTTAGAATTTTGAAATGAAAATTTTTCGGAATACATTTTTACGCTCTTTGTGAGTTCTATCACATTTTTTAAATTTTCCAAGTATTTTTTTATTCGAGACATTATTTAGAATTTCCACGGAAGAGTCTATGGATTACCTTCAAAAAATTCTTTGGATTTTCAAACAATAAATCTTTAGAATTCTCAAGGTTCATGTTTTTTGAATTTGAACCAGAAATCATTTCAAAATTTCATCGGGAATTCATTCTTCTTCGGGATGTCATTTTGATTTCTTTGTAGGTTCAGCTAAACATTGCTTTAAATCTTTACCATGCAAAGATGCACATGAAATGATTTAGAAAGTTTAAGGAGTTTTTACATCAGAAAATCTTTAAAATTTTGATTTAATTTTTTAAGGAATTCCTACTGGAAATGCTTCAAAAGTACAACCTTCACAAGTACTACAAAAGTACAATTTTTTCGTTATTTCCACTTGTAAAAACATCGGAATTTTCTCGGGAAATTCATTATTTGTGATTCAGATGTACTTTTTTCGATTTTCTACTGGAAAATCTCAGGAATTTACATCGGAAATTTCTTTTGGAAATTAAAAAAAAAAACTGCCGAAAATTTCTAAGAATTTCTTTTGGGAAACGAAAAAAAATCCATTGGAAATTTAGGAGAATTTCCTTTGAAGATTCATTAAAGTTGCCCAGGATTTTGGAAAAAATCTTTAGAGATTTTGTAAAAAAGTAAGCTGGATTTTTTATACTTGAAATTCTTCGGAATTTGATGTTTATTGGAATTTTCATCGTAAATATGCATTTCGAATCCTTCTACGGATTCTTCTAGTTCTTAAAAATTTCTACCGACTATTTTTCGGAACTCTTCCACAGAATTTCGGAAAAAATGTCGTTGAAATTCTAAAGATTTTCCGGGGAGACTCCGAAAAATTTCTTATCAATATTCCGAAGGGTTTCCCTTGCAACTCCAGAATAATTATTCTTGAAAATTAAGAAGATCTTGGAATTTAAAATTAATCCAAGCAATAAATGTAGACAATAATTTAGGCTTAAGAAGCCTAGTTTTTATGATATTGAATAATTATCATAATTGATCGAAAAAATTAATAATGCACCTAAATGTTCTAAATGCACAAAATTCAAGTAGTGCGCATGAAAAAGTTTATGACATAAAGAAGCTTACATTTAAAAAATCAACATGAAATTCTAAATAAAATGCTTTTAAATTCTAAGGAGATTCCTGCGATAAGAAAAAAAACTCTCCAATTCCTAAAATAATCTAGGCTAAAAAATAGTGTTTAAATAACGATTGAAATTGAATTCTAAAACAAATTTCAACCCTTTCAGGAATGAAGAGTCATATATGCCCAGCGTTTTAGATTGTCTATAAAATCACAAAAGAAAAAGCTAGGCCACCATTTTCTTCAGTAAAATTGTTCATCTAGATATTGGCTTTACATAAAAAATATGGGTGCTCAAATTTGACTGACCATGAAAACTCAGATATCCAAAACCTTGGAAAGATTTCGATTCAAAGAGCGTGTAAATAAAGTTTAAATGTTTGAATCATTCTAAACAGATGGGTGGTCAGATAAGATTGGTCATCCTGAAAATTAAGCAAGTAATTAATATTCAGTAACACGAGATGCTCAAGGAACTTCAAAATGCTCTCAAGTTCAACCCACGAATCTACCAGATCAATTTAGACATTTGCAATGTTATCATCATCGGTATAAACCCAATCCGATGAAATAAGCATATGACCCTAATTTACATTAACATGAGATCCAAGAGACAAGGTACCCAAAATTATCTTGAGTCAACAGCAAGTTGCGCAATTACTATGAGGTATGTTCGCAAACTGTTTTTGTAGGGTCTTAGAAGCACTGGGTTCACGGACTTGAATGATCAAGTAGTTCCAGGACGTTTTGTATAAACTAAAAAGTCTGTAGTAGCTTGTATAAATAATAATTGAAGTCATATTAACCCAATGGACCTACTGGGATATTATATCATACATCATTCATAAGTTGGTTAATTGGATAAATCGAATGATCCGAACTCCAAAATAATAATTGGTCTATAATACATCCATTTCTCTATGAGTCGCTTATGAAAGGACCATTGACTGAAGCATATTCGAGATGTGGAATAGAAGTTCCTTGGAAAATTATTCCAAAGAACCATCAGAGTGACCGAGAAAATATTTTTAGTATGGCATCATTTGCTTCCACGAGTTGATATCAAAATAAAGGTTCAATGAAGAATTAGAAATTTTGAGAGATGAGCCAGCTCTGGATTTAAAATCTCTTTAGTAGAGAAAAAATAGAAATTTTCCATAATAAAATAGGAAATTGCCAATAAAGAACAATAATACACACAACAATAAAAAATTAGCACTTGTAAAAGCAAAAATTGCAATTATGAAATAAGAATTTTCCATAAAGAAATCAAAATGTTCAACGGAGAAATACAAAATTTTCATGAATAAATCAATATTAGCAATATTAGCAATATTAGCAAAAAATTTTTTTTATAAATAATAATTTCTAATATTGATGATTCTGAAAACAATAATGAAATTTCTACAGGAATGCTACGCAAAAGAAACAACAGTAGGAGGTTTCATTTGCATCTCCAATATTACATATTAACTTTGTGATTCTTTTTTTTGTGTCTTTATTAAGGAGACTTTCAGCCCGAGGCTGGCTCGTCTCCGGAAACACTTTGTGATTCTCTGATAAACCTTTTATTGTATAAGTTCAGTTCAGATGCTTCGCTGAGGTTAATATCTTAAGAATTTTCAGTAGCTCCAGAGCTATGGAAGGTCCCAAATACTCTAAGCTTATATCTATAGGGATCACTGAGATGAACTTTACTGCTCATGATCGCATATTTGTAACATTTGCATTTTGGTTGATTTTATAAATCGTTTGTCAATCCTACCCACAATCTAAATCAATTCCAGCTTACCATAGATAAGCAAGATAGTAAAGCCTATTTTACTGTTGTGTGATTAAATGCAGTAAATTGAGCACTCTGAACGATTCACAGGCTTTCTACAAAATGAACAAAAATGCGAGTGTTACAAATATGCGATCATGGGCAGTTTATAGTTATTTAAAAAAACACTTTTCTCGAAATTTTTATAAGATATTCGCGAGCCCACATTTTTTTTGTATCCTCCTGAAGCATTGAAGGGGTGCGAGTTCTAGATATCCTAATACCTGATACACATTTCAACATGATAACATAATCAAAATTTTCGTACTTGAAAAAACCACGTGGTCATAGGGGGGGAGGGAGGGGTCTGTCAAATGACTACGATAAGCCACATGGGGGGAGGGGGGGTTGAAAATCTTCAAAAATATGACCACGTGGTTTCTGGATGGCCCCTAATTGCTTCCTTTCAATTTTTATGGGATTCTTTCTACGTTTAAAAATGAATTATTGATTGAAAATTTAGATTTTCTTTTAAAATTGAAATTCAGTATTTTTTTGATTTCTTAATTTAGAACATAAAATATATTTCACCTAAGGAAAAATTTCTTATCTTCAATGGGGCGTTAATATACTAATCACTCTAAAGAGGGCTAAATTTATTTCCTGATAAGTCTAAGATTGCCAAATTAAGCATTGCGTGAACATCCAACTTTGATTGCAACGGTGTGATTTCAATTCGTGGCAAGATAATAAATCGTTGACGATGGAAAAGTTCTCCTTCATTATTGATGCCTCAGTTTCGTTAGCTTTGCTTTTGCCTTTTGGCGAAACGAACAACAGAGCAGCACATCAATGCGTCTACTGAAAGACTAATTTCGTCGAAGACGAAGTTCGATTTGAATTTGAGTTTTGTCAGAAAGTCAAACATCCACTTCTATTTCCCCTCCAGTTGATGGCGCTTTAGTCTGTGCGCTTTTTTTTCGTTCGATCGATGGCGATGGGTCTCTTTCTACGCCGAGAGTAAGTTTGATTTGACAAAGTTTGGTGCAAATGATATAACGATGTTCAGAAGATTCAACGGACGAAGTGCCTTCGGTGCGGGCGTTGAACAGAGTATTGATAGGGACTGCATTTTCCGATATGAATGAATTCGATGAAACTTTACTTGACAGTGAAGAAAGCAAAATGCAAAATTATCCATCAGTGAATAATGCAAAATCTTTAATAACATCAGGACTTTAATAAAACACTACATAAAAAATTCGAATTTGTAGAAAATTCAAAAATCTTGCATGAAGATGTTTATCAACTTTACTCCCATTCACACGTCTGCCCCAGTATTGTATTCGTTGGACAAAACATCTAGCATTCTCTGTAAGCGTTCTAGACAGGCTACTGTCATGCTATTGTTTAGCCCATCGCCAAATCGTAGCCAGGATGTCCCGGGCACAAATTTTCTTTCATACTACTTTTCAATGATGACAGTGGTCTATGTCTATTGATGATGATGACAGCACACTATCGCGGGTGATTTTAGGCTACATTTTGATGAATTTTATTTTTATCTAGATAAGTTAAAACTTCTAAGTAAGTGTTATCTTTTTAAAGAAAAGATATAGAGCAAAACTTTCTTCTACAAAGTTGTTTGTTTTGACATTTCGGACTTATGCTCCAAAGCCACCTATGCTGTATAACCTTTGTAGATGGCGGTGTACGTCATTTCCTTGAAAACAGCGATAAAATGGTTTTCTTCTCATTTTTTGTTGCGTAAAGCCTCTGGTAAAAGTTTTTTAAGATATGCTTTCAAAGGAGAATGATAATAAAGCTGATCGTGAGGTGTTGCCAAGGTTTTAAAAGCTATATTAATGGATTTCTTGAATTTGATGATGATGATACTACTATCTATTGTAGCAAGACACCTGCCGATAGCACTGACCATATCTGACGAACGATTTGATCATAATTATACCACAGACAAACAGACATAACACATCGAACATTTACCCATCAAATTCATCGTCGTTCAAACACTAACGACATCTGTTGATTTCAGTTAGTTTGGCAAATCACGAACCAGATGGCGATAGTGAGCGAACTTCAAACTCGAGAAAAAACGACGCGTGCGCCACAAGTGATCGATTGGCCAACTAATGATTATTTGAATTGATCAGTAAATCAGTGAACGATGGAAATTTGACAAGTGTTATGTCTGTTTGTCTGTGATTATACTATTATTTGCATTTTATCAAACTCCTGTATTAAGGGCCAAAAAATGGGTGGGATGGTTTCAAAATCAGAGACACTTATGCGATTCCACGGAAGAAGTAAAGAATCTCATTCCAGAAGAAAGTTCGTACAATCAATAATATAATCAAGCGCTACTTTTCCAGATTGACCTAATAGATGGGGAGAAGATTCCGCCCTTTGTCCACGAAATGTTAACAATAGGAAGTTGGCAATCCCACTCTTCCTATCCAAATCGTTTCAATCGGATGCCCTGATGGTTCTTTTTACTATAATCATATGCATTTATTTAATATAATTTATAAATCTCTGTATCATAAAAATGAGTTGAGATTTCCTTCCTGACGGTTTAACTCGCGAACGGGTTGACCGATTTGCAAGATTTTTTCCCTAATCGATTCGTTTTGGGAACCGTAAGGTTTGTATATACAAAAATTGGTGAATATAACGGGGAAATGTAAAAAATCATTAGAATACTATTTTTGGTCAGCTGTTGACGAAAACAAAACAAACGCACGGAAATTGATCTAGAGTGCGGTGCTGCAAATAGTAAATTGTGACATTTTCAACACTCGGGCAAAGCTGGGTTTCTGTTTTTTTTGGCAAAAAGTTGGTGAATCAGAAGGGGGAAGGTAAAAAATCGTTGGAACTCAATTTTGGGTCAGTGGTTGAGGGAAAAGAAATAATAGCACGGAAAATGATCTAGAGAGCGGTGTTGCAAATAGTTCAGTACTTATATGACACTTGCAACACAAACACCCGGGCAAAGCTGGGTATTTTTCGCTAGTCTATATAATAAAAATGAGTTGAGATTTCCTTCCTGACGATTTACCTCGAGAACGGGTTGACCGATTTGCAAGATTTTGTCCCTAATCGATTCGTTTTGAGATCACCGTGAAAATCAAAAATAGATCTTTAGGGAAAAAAATCAATTCATATTTGCATTCATTCCAAGACAATGCAACTATTTCTGAAAAAAAAGCGATCGGGAAATTTCACCTCCAGAAAGCAATGGGGGCAGTTCCTTCATCAGTGCTGCCACCTGGAAAAGTTTCGAGAAAAAGTAGAATCATGGAAATTTGACATAGCCTTTAAAACGTTATAAAAAAAACTTTAGTCAAACAATTTTGTGGGGTTAGAAATTCAATAATCTTAAGCATTAACTGCTCATTCGAAAAAAATATAAAAATCGAGATATCATATTCATTTTGCGTGCTTTTGAAATTCTAATCTCTTAAACCAAGAATTTTTTGATAAACATCTTTAATTTTTGTCTAATAACAAAAATATACTTCATTTCCTGTACCACACCGTGTGGAATTTCTATGATTCTACTTTTTCTCTCGATGACATCTGGCGGGACGTCTACCAATCAGGTTTTCGGATGAATAGCACGGTGAAATAAAATGTTCCCCGATGTAAAAACACAGCTCTTTGATTAAACAAAAATTCTGAGAGCTCGGTGTTTTAGTGACCTCATAAGCAAAAGGTCTTGGCATCAACCCCAGGCTCGTCCTTTTTCTATTTTGTATTTTTATCTTAGTTCTTTCTGTGCTTCACGTTCTACCAAAACGATTTCTACCGATATACCTTTCACACTAACAATGCCAAAACCACCTGTGAGAAGTCGTGGAGCTCTCTGTATCTTTCAACTAATAATATATAATAATCACAATAATAATGTTTCAAATTGCACCGTTTATGGTAAATGTTAGCATTATCCAGCTTTCCACGACCCTTAGTACCTTACCTTCGGATTGTTGAAAACCTAACTACTAGGGGGAATGACGGCTTTGGCAGGTTTTGTTCTATTATTGGCAGGGGTTCACTATGTTCAACTTTGGCCTAAACATTCTTTGCATATTGTGATAACGTCCGATTAAGTCGAGTCTACTCACAAGAATAAATCATGATGCGGTTCATAAAAGACTGGAACCCAAGCGGATCAATGGGTGCACGCATACCTTCAACTTGCACACCACATGATATATTGATATGTATTATGGATCACCACATCCCCTTTTCTTTATGTATAATTTCAAGAAAGTTACAAAGCAGTTTATAGTTATTTACGACTGGTTCAACTTGCTCCTCAGATGCTTCAGCAGACTCATTCTTCTCAGAATGAATCGAAACCTTTTTCAAATGAGCTACATTTCTCTCATATCTCTTTTCACTGTCCTTGGAACGAACTGGTACTTTCGATCCCTCACGCTCCTCGACAATGAACTTCTCGGCCGTGAAATTAGTAGAGAGCTTGTTCGTTGGATGAAGATTTTTCATGAGTACCGTATCTCCGGTACCGATATCACTATGTTTGGCATTTCTTTTCACATCTTCTGCTACCTTTTCCTTTGAGCTTCTGCACTGCATCTCTGTCTGCGTAATCTGTTGTTGCCACTGCCGTACTAAGATCATCCGTATCCGGGAATTTGAACCTTAGTTTTCGGTTTTGCAACAGCTCACTCAGGGCTTTGCCTGTTGTTGAATGTGATGTGTTATTATACATTTCCAGATACTGTTTCACTTCTGCTCTCCAGTCTCCCTATAGGACATTAGCTATCTACAGACGCAACGGTCTTCGTTGCTTTGGTTCTGGAGGAGCAGCTACTTGTACTAATCGACATCCTTCGCACTTATCGCATGAGCTCACACCTTCAGCATTAGACTGGCCCAGCTTAGTATGGGGAGAAAAAAATGTTGTCGAATTCCACGGGGCACCCCCCAGGATTGTGTCTTTTGGTGAGAAAATCAATCTCTGAAAAATTCAGCTCAATCGGTTGATGCATAAGCTGGCGCAATTGATTTGAAGTTTGTATGGGGATTTCAATCAAAATATATAGGAAAATACACCTCCGTCACTCATTCGATCTGAAAATTGTTTCTGATCGTTCGATTCAGCTCAGAATTACAAAAAGGGCAGTTGGTATGTTACAGAACAATTTCACAGAACATTGTACTATGATTAAATGAACTTTTACTTAGCTTTCGGCTGATGCATTGAGAGCTGGATAGTGCAATTTTGGATTTATTGATCGAATCGCATCAGCCGAAAACTATATAAAAGTTCATTTAATCATCATACAATGTTCTGTGAAATTGTTCTGTAACATACCAACTGCCCTTTTTGCGATTCTGAGCTCAATCGAACGATCAGAAACAATTTTCAGATCGAATTAGTGACGAAGGTGTATTTTCCTATATATTTTGATTGAAATCCCCATACAAACTTCAAATCAATTGCGCCAGCTTATGCATCAACCGATTGAGCTGAAATTTTCAGAGATTGATTTTCTCACCAAAAGACAGAATCCTGGGGGGTGCCCCGTGGAATTCGACAACATTTTGTTTCCTGGGCCAGTCTATTCAGCATCCATTATAGGCCACCAGCAACGATCTCTCAACCTTCGTTTCATCACTGTTTGACCCGGATGTCCATCGTGGGCAAGCACGAACATCCTGGATCGCACGGTATTACTAGTTTCGTGCTGACGGTATTACTAGTTTCATCCCTCGCATTATAAGCCCGTTCACTGCAGAGATTTCATTACGAAAGGCCACATAAGGCTTTAAAAGCTCTGAGGTCCATATATCGTCCATTGCGGCACGTTTTATGGCTTGCATTTCCTCGTCATTCTCTGAAGCTTCCACAACCTCAGAGATATGGATTGCAGCTGCCTCTTGAATCGCCCTGATAGATATTTCCGTGTCGTTGTCAAAATTGTCGATGATTCTCTCGACCGCTAGTGTAGCGAACACTACTGCACTTATGCGACGGATGCATACTTTCGACTCTTCCTGCCAGTTGTCATCAACATGTGAAGCCATTCGGGAGAGTGGATCAGCAAAGTTACTTGAGCCATTTCTGTAGACGACTGTGAAGTTGAATGACTGCAGACGTAGCATTCATCTCTCTATGCGAGCTGTTGGCCGATACTTCGATATGAAAAGAGCCTCCAGTGGACGGTGGTCCGTCTCAAGAGTAAAAGAAATTTCCATAAAGATAATCCTTGAAATGCTCGACACCCCAAACTACACCCAACGCCTCTTTTTCAATAGGTGGGTATCGTTGTTCTGTTGAGGATAAACTTATTGACGCATAGCTTATCACGCGAGGTTTTTCATTCTTTAGCTGTAACAGCACATCGCCAAGACCTACACCTGATGCATCGGTAACAAGGATTGTTTTGTATTTAGGATTGAAATATCCCAAGCTCTTCATGGCGCCCATGTTTTGCTTCAAGGCTTCAAACGATCGTTGATGGGTGGGGCTCCATCTGAATGGTATTGTTTCTTTCAGAAGCTCCCTAAGTGGTTGGTTTTCAGTTGCCAGGTTTGGTATGAATCTTGCAATGTAGGTTACCAACCCTAGAAAATTTCTTAGTTCTTCTTTATTCCGCGGCGCTTGGAATTTCAGTATGGATCGCACTTTAGTATTAATTGGAAGGACAATATTCTCAGAAAATGTGTGGCCAAGGAATATAGTTTCTCGTTGTATAAATTTGCATTTTTGCATATTCAACAGTATTCCATGTTCTATCAAGGTTGCCAGTGTTTTTCTAACTGCATCGTCATGTTCCTCTTCAGTGGAACCCCAGATCATGATATCATCAATAAAGACCTCAGTGTTTTGACAATCCGACAATATGCTCTCTATCAAGTTCTGGAAGAACTCCGGCGCGTAGTTTACTCCGAAAAACAATCTAGTGTAACAGTTGGTAACGAATGTTGTTTTCGCTCGACTTTCTTCTGCTAACTCTAATTGGTGGAATGCTTGCTTGATATCCAACGTAGTGAAGAATTTAGCTCCATTAAATTTTGGAAGCATGTTCTCAAAGACAGGCAGTGGATAGTTCAATCGCTGAATCGCTTTGTTTGGGCACCTCATTTCAACGCAAAGCCGCAATTCTCCATTGTCCTTAATGATTGGAACCAATGGCGACACCCAAGACGACGGCTTTTTCACTCGTTCGATGATTTCCATTGCTAGTAGCTCATCTAACGCCGCAGAGGCTGAATTACGTGCGTCACGCTTTTGTCGATCGGGAGGACTAATTGAAAGTCTTTGATCTTAGGAAAAACATCGACCTTCCTTACTTGATTAACATCGTCTGAATGAGCTAGGTAAACCGACTCGCAACAAGTCAAGTTCACGCGCGGTGATTTTATCGATAATTGCTATTTGGCGACGGCGGTTTTTCCAAATGAACATTTTCAGCCTTTTGCTGAATTCATAGTAGAAACTTTTTCTATTGGCTCGTCGCTGTTTGGCATCATTGACCAAAATTGGAATCGCTCGAAACTAGCATGATGTTTCGGAGCAAAATAGGCTGAAAGTTTCTCCTTAGCTGTTTTTTCGTTTGCCACAATAATCTGTTAAAACAAATCTATTTGCCATGGTCTCATTTAATTTCACTACTGATAGTATTGGCCATATACTGTTTCATTCCCGCCAAGCCATAGTCCGCCATTGCTTGGAAGTATTCAAAATAAATATTTCAATGGTGGTATATTTCCCTACTAACTACTGTATTTGTAATTCAATCTCAATGTATATAATTCAATCTCAAAACATGTAATTCAATCTCAATCACCTTTGTATCAACGCATTGATCACGCTCGCAAATAAGCAGTAACACCTTTTCAATTTTCTCTATTGTACTTATACACTGCATTCAATCATACCTTTTTTTTACTTCAGTGAATTTAATCACAGCGCTTTGTGCGCTCTCAGTGAATTTAATCACAGCGTCTGACACGCTCTCAGTGAATTTAATCACAGTGCTTTGTACACTCTAAGTGAATTTAATCACAGCGCTATGAACGCTCTCAGTGAATTTAATCACAGCGCCTTTTGCGCTCTCCGTGAATTTAATCACAGTGCTTTACGCACTCTACGTGAATTTAATCACAGCGCCTTTTGCGCCTTCAGTGAATTTAATCACAGTGCTTTATGCACTCTAAGTGAATTTAATCACAGTGTCGACGACACTATATAATATATTCTCATATGCGTTTGCATAACACGATCCGCGTATGATATGCAAAACTGCTTGCGCTAATCCACACATACTAAATCGGTATCAACACTCTGTGCTGTACGATCTCCATATACCTTTTCTTATAAGAGAGAAAAAAACAGAATGAGACCCAAAGCTCATTTTTTTTTCATCCGCTCTTCTCGATATGAGCATATGATATTGTGACTGTGCAACTTTCATGATACATATACACAATATAATACGTACATACCTTTGTTATCCCCATTCGTGTTGAGCTACATTGAAACGCATGTACGCAACCCAAAAGTCTAATGCGACCGCGTGGGGAATGTAGGTTGCGTTAAATCAGCAACTTTGATTATGAGTCACACGCACCAGTAACAAATAACATAGAACAAGGCATAGCATATGGGTCCAATGCTTCTTCGATCTTCTTCGTTTACACATACACACGGCTGATTTATTATTACCCTCCATTCATATTTTTCGTTCATTCATAACCCATTCAGAACTGTGTTCTCTCACACAGGGTTTTTTTTCACTGAGCGAATCATTTTATCTACTAGGGGAAACTGGGGTAATATGCACCCCCGGGGCAAAACGACCCTTTGGCATTTTTGAGTACATTTTCGGCAGTTTTTCGATAGTATTTACTACAGAGCATGTAGTTCGGATCTCGAACTACCAACTCCGTAGTAAACATTCTTGAGAATATTCCTGGAACACCGCTAAAAATGCCAAAAGGTCGTTTTGCCCAGGGGGTGCATATTACCCCAGTTTACCCTATACTGTACCATGCACGATCTTCTACTTTAGCATTTGCACATACACACTGCTCGCTGCTGAATTATATTTCCCCTCCATTCATATTATCCATTCATTCACACCAACCCATTCGTCACTGTGTTTTCTCACACTAAAATTTTGGTTTTCACTGACCGAAGCGTTTTATCCAGTACTGTACCATGTAAGCCAATTATGAAGCAGAAAATATGCGCGTCCCATTTGAACACTATTGGCCTTTCTTCATCAAGCTTCAATCCCGCTCAATTAAATCACAATATCCTGCTTTTTTTTCTCTACCAACTTCACGCTACGCAGAATACCACTGAACAATTAAATATGCTTCTGTTTTTTCTCAGATATTTTCTTATTTCATAACATGTCTTCACCTTCTTGCATCTCAACACAAAAACACGCTTTTTCTTAGTTTTGAGGAAGCGTCACTTTTTTCCGCGCAACTTTTTTCCTTTTTTTGGCGTCACTTTAAGGTGAAGGTGGGTTGAGTACCAAAACAAAGCTTTGAAAGTATTGGTACAATAAAAACTGTCATATACTGTAGAAGTATTGGTGTCGTATTTATAAAAAACATAAAATATTAGTAGGGTGGTTCAAAAAACGACCCAGCTCCAACACGCTCACTCGATTCCGTTCCATGCTCCGGGTGTTCTCCAAAAACCGAATCGAACAAAACCTGGGTGAGCACAAACTGGTTCAAGTTTGTATGAAAATTAGTATGTGAAACTAAACCTTTCATTACACTGGCTACAGCGCCTCCCCTCCAAACGCTGGCGAAAAGAAAACCCACATAGCTGAAAGCAACATTCCAGAGACTTCACTGAACGAAAACCGCACCGCAGGAAAGAACCATTGATTACGTAACGCAAAAAAATAACATTTTATATCCCGCTCACCCCCATGTCACACTTTCTGTACGAAGTATCTGCCCCTGGTGCAGATATCACAGACAAATTCTGGCTATTTTGTTGAATTACACGTTTCACTGATTCCTTCTGATAAGCCTGATTATCATGCTAAACAAGGATTTTATCGATCGTTAAGTAATTTGCGTTCGATCATTTAGTAGTTTGTCAATAATTTATTCCAGGTGCTGATTTTCAAAATGTGTTGTATGGTGGACTTCTAGTGCGAAGGTTTTTCTACAACTCTGCCTGATGGTTTGTTGTTAGAATTCAACTAATAACGGAGTTATAGCGCTAGTAGCAGTAACTTAAACTAAATTATTGAAATTTCGTTATCATTTAGTCTAAGTTACTGAAAATATTGCTGTAACTACGTTACTAGTGGATCGAACACAAATTACTAAATGATCGATAACATCCTTGATGCTAAAGATTCACAACCTCGATTAAAATCGACTTCCAACTATTGGAACGACCATTCAATATGCATTGGCTATGGAGTTAAAGCTCTTGAATATTTCATCCATTTTGTTAAGAAAATTATTTTGAGCTTTTTAGTGGAATGTTTTCACTTGTCATAAGACGAGTTTGTACAATCCCATTTAATTCCACCACTAAGTCGAGTCAAGTACGAGACACTGAAGACGACCTTACTGTTGAGGTCGAAATACGTATCTGTCAAGGTACAATTAAGTGGTGAATTAAATGGGATTGTACAAACTTGTCTTATGACAAGTGGTATTTCATCCAGTCATATGATCTTCCCCCTCGCCAGCGCCCAATGACGGAGTGCCACAATCAGAATAATTTTAAATTCAACCTCGCCATATCAACTGTCAGTCATACAAACCTGAAACGACCTGTGCACGATAAGCCCCTATTTAAACCAGCCCAAACCATCAAACAACACCCAAAAACTGAAACAAAATATCGACTGAGCCTGCCGGAGCAAAATCATTTTTGAACCACCCTAGCTGTCGGTGCCGCCGGTGTTTACATTCGCTTCGCGATCAGTTTTTCATAGTTTTTTTCTGGCAAAAATAGCAGTTTTTATAAAGTTTTCGGTTCAAACAAGTGACTGATTTCAAAAAGTGATGTTTCACTTGCATTCCATCAACATTTCGGGCTGCTCATGTGCGGAGAAGTGAGTAAAAACTTGATTTTTCCAATGCCCTTTGAGAAGAAGTGAAATGCAGTGATAACCCCACCAAATCGCGAACGGCTATTAAATTTGCACGAGATTGCTGATTTATGATATAATTCGAGCCGAAATACATGGGATTCTTCGGAGAAACATGTTCATTATCACGGGAAGTGAATAAATATGCTGTGAACAGGTTAGTAATTCGAATATTGAACTTTTGTTCGAAGCTGTTCGATGCATTCGAATATTTGTGGGAGAGGAGTGCGGGAGGTGTGGGGTTGCCCCGTGGAAGGTCAGGTGCCATATTGACGGCCATCGTGGTACTCTTCCAACTATGTCCTTAAACATAAGATAATGACGGACTATAGCAAGGCTTTAGAATAAAACACTATTGGGAAACATTATGTCAAGATTTTCATTTTTCCGTTCATTATTACCACTTTGATCACTTTTCATTTTTTAAATCAACTTTACGCGTTTCCTTTTTCGTACCTCGTCGCCACGTGTGATAACGTCCGATTAAGTCGAGTCTACTCACAAGAATAAATCATGATGCGGTTCATAAAAGACTGGAACCCAAGCGGATCAATGGGTGCACGCATACCTTCAACTTGCACACCACATGATATATTGATATGTATTATGGATCACCACACATATCAAAGAATATTGTGGCCAAATTTAATAAAATTTGGTCGACAAAAACCCCCCTGACAATAATAGAACAAAACCTGCCAAAGCCGTCTTTCCCCCCTAATTGAATAACTCATTTTTCTGTTGTGCCTTGCCGCAAAATGACAAAACCTTCGTGATAATTGTCCAAGGCTATCATAGATGTATAACATTTATCTGCAGTACAAATAGCACGTGCTATCACAGCATTCACCGTCAGAAACCAGGCTGTATGTTTTTCTTAGGACACTATCGTGGTGCATCGAAATCCGTACAAGTAAGCACTAAATTTTAGTAAAAAGGCTCTAGAAAATACGAATCGAATTCAAATAGACGTTCGTTATTGATACAGGTTCCCGAGGGTCTCTAATTTTCATGTGCTCCACTGTATTGCATTGAAAGCAACGAAAAATATGATAAAATTATTAATAAAATTTAAACATAGTCAGATTCGATAAAATTATATCCGGTTCGCAACAAAATGGCGACTGAATCTTTGCATTTTCTGGGTGGCGATTTGTTTTTCAATTGTGATATTTCAATTTCAGAGCATATTTTCCATTTCAATGGCCAGAAAGCTCACCGTCAAGTATAAGATCAGGATAAGATAAATGATTTATAAATGTGTTCCATTAAACCTCCTTTAATTTAGTGATATCTCACAAAGTGGACGGAATTCGGTGCAGTACGGATTTCGGTCCCCCACGGTATGTGGCGCTTTTGTTGGGAGCTAAGAAATGAGAATGGAATATTCATGCACATAGTTCTTTTGAAGCCTACGGAAATGCATACAGTACATCGAGCTCAAAGATGCTATGAACCTTCGTTCTCAAAGCATCTTATGATCGAGTTTTAGAGTTAGAGATTTCGAGTGTCGAGTAAAGTACGAGACACTGAAGACGGCCTTACTGTTGAGGTTGAAATACGTATCTGTACAATTAAGTGGTGGAATTCAATGAGATTGTACAAACTCGTCTTATGACAAGTGAAGACATTCCACTAAAAAGCTCAAAATAATTTTCTTAACAAGTTTGATTTACAAATATCGTTGATGAGTATCATCAAATTTACAAATTATCGTTGAAATATGTATAATACGCTGACCGATGTCCACTGTGTTGTTGTAAATATTAGCGAAGGTTGATCAGTTAAAAATATAGTTTCGAACGAATAACATCCCCATTTGTAGTTCGGTCGATCGGGCGGGTTCAATAAATTTACTTTTATCAGTGAATGACGAGTAGATATTGTGTATCCGAATTTCGTGAAAATTCCGTGTGCTTGGATAATAGCTCAGTGTCCTCAACTAGACTAGTGTGTAGTGTGCTTAAGCATAACATGCTTTAACAAATAGCCAAGCAGTGATTAATAGCGGGATAGAAGTACCCTACAAGTCGAGTTACTCAGTCTGAAATCTGAAGTTAAGACCTCGCCGCGGCGGTGTCGTGGTACCTGTTGATTGCTGTTTTATAACCGTATCGGACAACAACTTTCTGGGCCGTCTACCAAATAGACGGAAGAAAATCCTTCGAAAAGGAACGGGTAAGCCCCATCAATCGTTATCAGTCAGTTCCCCAAAAAATCCTCAAAACTCTATCGACGTTTTTGCTAGACCTTTTTAGTAATTGCGCCCAAATCACGGTATCCAGAATAGTCAAATAATTGACAAATGTTATTATCAAAAAACTGTTTTACATTTTTGTTTTTTTAATGGTAAATGAACAATCTCAAAACGGTTGCTGGGGAACAAGTCAGCATCAGAAACAGTTATTGTAAGAATTATTTATAGCAACCTTCATTATGGTGATCGTAAAAAGCAGGATAGGGGAACTGGGGGTAGGACGCCCACGTTAAGAAAAATGCCATTTTTATCAATGAAAACCACCATTTCAGCCAGTTTTCATCAGCGCATACTGAAGAACAGCATATCTGCGACTGACTACCGATAACAGATATCTAATTGTCCATTTTATTGCACAGAAATTTGATTTTTAAAAAGCACCCGAAAAAAAATGATTTTGAAACCATGCGGGGTGAGATGCGCCAGTGGATGGGTTAAAACGCGCATGTGCTTATCGTACTGATTTTCATTTTAATTGCCTACATTAAGGCAATTAACCGAATGTTTCAGCTGTTTCGGTTATACGAAATGAGCATGGGCGTAATGCCCCACACCGACCTCAGAAGTTTGAAGGCCCATAAAATCGTTTTAAAACCATTTTTGACGACGATTTCGTGTGGAACATAAAGAACACGAGTAAGCAGCATGGCTCATGGCTCAATTATTAATTTATCAATGTATAACAGCGACAGAAAGACTAAATTCCACCGAGCTAGAATTGCATCAAAACACGCAAAAATCGTTTTTTCGAGTTTTTCATGTATAACTAGAGAAAAATCATGAAATATATGTATCCAATGGCAATATTTTTCATTGCTTTATCGTATAGACTATTGAAAATAATCAAAATGGGGATATTTAACCTTATTCAGGGGTGGCGCGTTTTAACCCCTATGGTCGTGCTACCCCCACTTCCCCTATATCATTCGTTAGGATCGCTTTTCATCGATCTGTACAGACAATTTTGTCAAGCAAGAATAATAAAATTTTCACAATTCAGCACCATGAACTCGAATAATTAAAATGCAAAATGTCACGCAAACACTTCCTAGAATTATTTCTTTGAACCTGATTCTGTAAATAATACTGCTGCAGAAAACATTTCAATTAGTATATAAGTGGTCCTAAAAAAACATTTACATGTTCGATGTAGATTCTCTTTTTCAGCTGTTCAACTTTATAGATGTATTTTTCTGGAATAATTTATCAGTGATGATTATTCATGAGGCCATCCTTAGCCATGCGACCAAACCATGCTGAAAGTGGCTGGATTTGATTCCCGGTCCAGTACAGGAAATTTTCGGGTTGGAAACCCAACAAACATTAGAAGCTCATAGATCGCTTATTGAACCAATAACAGTTTTCTTCAGCTAAAAAACTAGCTTATTCATACTAAATTGTTTGTTGGGAATTCTCTCGAATTCCATGGGCTGAGCAAGAAAGTATCATCATGTTATCCTCATGATATACAAATGCAAAAATGGGTAACATGGCATAAAAACCTCGTAGTTAATATCTGTGGAAGTGCTTAGAGAGCTGAGCTGCGAGGCGGCACTGTCCCAGTGGGAGATGTAATGCCAATAAGAAGAAGAAGATTTTTCACGATTCATTTCTATGTGCAATAACTCCCTAATTAGAAACACGTTATTTGTTAAATGTGTTTCTGAATTTCCTTAACGCAATTTCCAACGTTTCAGTGTGAATTTAAATGTTGTATCAAATCTTATTGAACAGAAAACAATTTGATGATGATGATGATAGTCCCGCTACATACCCCTTCAAAGGTTTGAACTAGACGATTTATCTTTAAGATAATTAATTGAATTTAATTTTTCATCAATTTAATCAGATTTGCAAAACAAAACAAAAACGATCTGATTACCATCACAAATATAAATTTCATAACTTACCATTACTATCCAGCAAAAATATTTAATGTAAAAAAAAACTGTTTTTTCATCTACAGATTCTCATAAGTATCAGTAGTGATGCTTCGAGTTCATTAAAATGCAAAACTTGTGATACCTCTCGCACAGATTTCAAAAGTTCCACCAAGAATCGCGTTTCATGTTGTTACAAGTAATGTTAGCCACTCGAAAGCATAAATAATAATCTAATAAACTATGTCGTTGTCAACAAAATCAAAACTTGTGTTACCGCTCCGTCGATATCAACAGTTTCGGTATCAACCGCGGAAACCAAACTCTACTAGATAGCCTATTACTAATCCGCAGAATCATTGAAACAGCTGAACAAGCGCATGTCTGTACGTAAATTTAAAAATCATTCATATCTGCTTTACGCGCGCGAGACTCAAACTTTTGTAGACTACACAAGAAAGAAGTCAAATTACCAATATATATATATATATATATATATATATATATATATATATATATATATATATATATATATATATATATATATATATATATATATAATCCATCATCATCATCGAGGCGAACAAAATAGTTTATTAGTGTCTCAATAACTGAAAAACACAATTGTCCAAACAAATTATCCGTAGGTCAAACTTCTAGGGTAACTGTACCAGTTTTGACCATGTTCGTAATTTGACCAGTTTCTCGTATAACTAAAAAAAGCAATTTTCAAGGGATTAGCTGTAACAGGAGATATATTTCTTATGCTTCTTCACTGTGGAAACTGATGGATAGCTTTTGGAAAATATGCATTACTCGTGGTTGGCCAAATTAGGCACTGGGCCAAAACCGTAAACTTACCCTAAACATTATAGATTAGAAGCAATAGTTTACGAAGGCTAAGCCATTGAAAATATAAACATCGGTGCATTATTTATTAGTTTTCCCTGTGAAAATAGCCCCAATTCCAACGATTTACTACGCAACAAAACAGAAAAGAAGCTTTGCCTGCTGTCTAAAGTCGTATATTTGATCCGTTCCTGTCACTGCCTTCCGGACCACCGATTCTTCCACGTACCCAGATTCTTTCGCCGTAAAATCTCCTTTCGTTCTCCGCACTCGGGGAGTCGGGTCGTCGGTCGTATATCTCATTCGCCGCTTCCTAGCTGTTTTGATTTCCGCTCTTTGAACCAGATTTTCCTTTAATAGAGGAATGTTTTCCAGCCGGTCCCGTGGCCGCTTCCATCCACCCATCTTGCCTGTATTTTATTTTGCGTTTGACGACGGACGAGCCCCGAGTGAACGACGAATGACGACGACATGGTGAAAGATGATGATGCTTTTTCTCGGTTGATTTTCGCTTGCTCATGGTAAAAGTGGATACTATAGGGTGTGGTTGAATTTACTATGAAATCAATATAATCAATGGAGGCATCCAGAGCAGGAGCGGCGACCTCGATCATAGATGATATCAGGGCCTTGGTTGATATAAACTTGGGAATGAGTTCGGTGTGTTTCAACTTATGGTCGTTTGGAATCACCATGAGTTTTTCTCAACACTATCAAGAACGTGAACCACAATTAGTACAGCAAATGCATTCAAAAAAAGTCACGCCCTATTCTATCAACACTTGCAAAAAAACGTAGCCTTTGAAGCGCACCCAATACTAACCTAGAGGTTTGACTTTGCTTGGCTGAACTAAATCCGGAGAAATACGCCGGCTAAAAGATATTGCCAAGGTAGAAATAAAAGTACCCCATGAAAAGCGAGCAAAAGAGCAAAGCAAATCGAACACTGATTGCTTCACCTTTTTCGCTTTGAAGCAAGCCAGAACGGGCAGCCGTCAGCGCAGAATTGGGTCCCCGTTCCCACACCGATAGATCTGTGAGCGAACGAAGAATCAGAGCAGCCATTTGGGAAAACGATAATTGAGGAAGTGGTCCACAACCCTTCGGGCGGCGGATGTGCTAAGGAAAAGACAGATGAGGAAAAACAAATCGGTAAATCGCGAAAGATGAAGGATCGAGAATAATAAATCTATAAATACAACGCAGATTAAAGAAACTTGGCTGGCACGGTGGGGTGTGCACATGAAAGAGTGATTGGAGAAATTTATGATTGGATCATTTGAAGCTGGAGAGCTTTTCCATCGCTTTAAGATGAACATTCTGATCAGAATGATGAATTTTTATTCAGGTCTGCGGCTTTAACTGCCTGTTTCACGTTTCACCTTTATTAATAATATTAAATAAAAATCCACGGAAACCAGACGTCTAGAGTACACATTTCTATAAAGTAACTATTTAGAAATGAATTTACTTGTTAGCTTCATTTAACTTTTCAATGTTCTTATGAAATTTTTGTTGTTATACTTTCACATATATTTGTAATTCAATGTTGCTTCTACAGAAGATTGGCAATGATTAATTTGTTGTAAATGTTTTATTTATTTTTAAATAATCTAATCTAATTTAAACATTTTTATCGGCTTATGAATATTTTCGATCACTAGACTAGCCAAAGATACTTAATCCATCACCTGTAAAACTTAATTCAAGCAATCATCCACCACCATAAATGCACCAAAGCTCCGCTCTAGCCGGTACCTAGTGGTCCAGGCTGCATGTCTGCTTGCTAGAGATACACTTCAAAAAAATTTCCACCTCGACGAACTTAATCCTAATGCCATGTGAATGGGGAGGGTCCCTCCGCTTCATAGGTGAGATCCTACGTTCTATTGTATGATGGCCAACCATGTAGCCCACCATATAATGATGATACGATGCTCAGCAGTGCAGCATATTTTATCATTCCACTACACTGCTGCATAGTGCGAGGGAATATGGGAACGGTGGAAGCAAAGCTCTAAAGTGAATACAATGATGGTGGTGGAGCGGATGAGCCTCGAAGCATATTAGTTGATGAGGCTTCCCGGATAGGAACGTTGATGGACCACCCACCACATCATCATGCTGCCATGGTACCTTCGGTTATGATCACCAGCGCATAGGAGCAACATTATCGTCATTATTGTTTTAAACTCGAAAGCGTCTTGTCTGCTTATCTAATCTTTAATATGTCATTAAATAATATTATTTTAAACAGATATAAAAGCGAATTTATCCCATTATCTCAGTTGAATTTTTGCGGCAATTTCGCTTGTCCTGTAGCATCGAAAATTGATGAAAATTGGAGAACGTAGAATATGTATAATTTACGGAAATAAAATGAAAATTAAAATAAAGTACATCACGCAGAAATAGACGATTTTTATTCCCATTATATTTTGTAGTAGGCCATGACTTACAACACGTTTGCAAAGCGACCAGTTTTTCTCCTGATTAGTTACGGACGACACGTAAGTACTATTTTGTCCCCGACAATTACCTAACGTGTTCGGCTGGTCCTTTTTCGATGACACGAGGCCACACACATTTGTCGTAGGGTATCCTCAGCTATGGGACTGAAGAATATCTGATACGATTTGAAACCAATTAAATCTGTTAAACGAAATCTTTGCAGAAAAATTGTTATTTTTTACTATGTCTGAAACTTGATTATGCATATTGGAGGGTAACCGCCCCTTCGGTGGGGTTTGATCCCACGACCCCAGTTCGCATGGCAGGTGCTTTCCCCACTAAGCTACGAAGGACCTCCGTCGTCCACCGCAGCTTAGCGGGTACTGATGAAACCAAATTCCCAGCACCAGGTACCAGCCGATCTCTCGCAATGCATTTTCGGAACTAACTCTCTCAAATGTATTTTTGTACACATGTCAACCAAGTAGGATGAGTATTTAGTATTGTTCGGCTCCTCCACCCATAAATTTTTTTTTTGTTAAACGCGTTTCATATAGAAGGGCTTGACAGATTCGAGTGCAACTGGTTTCATTCGACGGAGCAAATTTCCTAGTTGGACTATATTGTTTTTGTTTTTTAATAAATCAAGCAGTTTGGATTATATTTTTACTTTTTAATCAACAAAAGCACAAATGCACATTGAATCATTAATCATTTTAGCCGTGGCGCAACCCACGGTAAGTAATTTTTAAGCAACGTACGCCGAGAAGTAGGCAATAAGCACTGCATTTACAACATTAATTCGAATTCAACATATTGAATCGAGAAAGGCATCATCACCACCAAGGATAAATTTGAGTTTTTGTCTCTACATCTACTGCGGCAAATGGAGAGAATCACGAAAGTGTCAGACGCACTGACCGAAATAAGCAGCTATCTGGAAGACACCAAAAGATTCTGTTTCAAGCACTTCACTTTACCACTGTTCTCAATTATTACCTTCAGCAAACTTTGAAGGAACACGTTTCA